>NC_056743.1:973024357-973069357 GCF_019279795.1 Protopterus annectens
GGGGTGGACCACTGGTGTGGAGCATCTATCTCCCATGTTGGTAATGACCAGATCTAGGATACTGGCCTCCCTTGCTGGGACAATGGATTAGTTGATACAGGGCACTGGAATTTATGAATTCCACGAACCGTTGGGAAAAGGAGTTGGTACCCGAATAGTTTTCCCAATTAATGGCAGGGTAGTTGAAATCACCCAGTATTAGGGTGTTTGGTTGTATGTTAATATTTTCCAGTATGTTTAGAAAGGTGTAGTGAAAATCTTGGGGCATGGTGGGGGATCTGTAGCAAGCTACAATTTGGATTGCAGTCTTACCTAGTGTTAGTTGCACCTGGAGAATTTCAGATGCATTGTGTTGGGCAACTAGCCTGGAGGTGTGAATATCCTTGGTGAATATGGACACTCCACCTTTAGTGTTTTGGTCTTGGTTTTGTGGCCGAAAAGTGTGGTAAGAATTGTAGCCTGGTATTGCAGGGGTGCTCTCTGGAGCCTTGAACCAGGTATCAGTTACTGCACAGATATCCATGTTCTCCATTTTTAGGAGTGCCTCGAGAGAGTGCATTTTGAGGTTTAGACTTGTAGCATTACCTTCAGATTTTACATGCTTGTAACCATTACGGTGGTGCTTTTATCCTTTGAACCTTGCCTAAAAAAGGCACTATAGGGGTGGCAAGAGCTTTAGCCAGTAACCTGAATCCCAGGGGTGACAGGTGCAGACCATCTCTGGCAAAGCATCGTGGTTTGTCTATCATATCTTCCCAGGCAGACAAACACTGGATCCCCCTTGAATGCTGAATTTTCATTTTTGCATTTTAAAGGTGCACATACCTATTATTGTAAAAAGAATATTGTGAAGGGACACTATGTCCGAGGTAGTCGTATGACTACCCTAGATGCTGATTTTTAAAGAAGAGTGCAATCTATTAAATAAAATGTTTTCGGAAAGAGGTTACCCTCAAGATTTCATTAACAAAATATATGAAGAAGTTTTGAAAGGGGAAGAAAATAAATTTAAACCCATCTTAGGTAATAAACTTAAATAAAAATATTGGTGGTTTAAAAGTAATAGACACAAACAGCCTCACCCCCAAAAAATGGACTATAGTCACGCTTTAGTCCTTGAATATAATGCCTTTAACAACAATGTTACTAAACAAGTTATTGAAAGAGAACGGAATAAATTCATTAGTTTAACTGATTTGGACCAGAAAAAATTAAACAATAATGTTAAAGTAGTTTATAAAAATTCACAATCATTCAAAAATATGTTGGAATATAAAGGTCCTCTAATATCCAACAAAATTAGGAAAGGCACCTTTAAATGCGGACACTGTGGGTATTGTAGTAATATAATAGACAAAGAAATTTTTTTTTTGGAAAGTAGGCAGAAATGGATCACAAGCATAGATTATAATTGTGAAACCAAAGATGTGGTTTACTTAGGACTATGCAGAATGCAATGCTTTTTATGTAGGCAAAACGGAGAGAGTTTTAAAAAGAAGGATATATGAACATAAATGAGATATCCACAAAAAAAGAAACTAATGCATTGTACAAACACACCTTAGTTTGCCATAAAGCTAAACTCCAGTTTATGGTGTTAGAACAGGTTAAAAAAGATGTGAGAGGTGGACTATGGGAAGAAGTTACATTTTAGGGAGTTATGGTGGCAAATCTCCCTTGATGCAACTACCCCCCTGGTCTAAATGATTTTATCTCCATCATGCCACTTTTAAAAGTTAAGAGCAGGAAAAATATGAATATTTTTAGTTTAGTGTATTTATTATTTTAACCAGCAGATGGCAGGCTAATATTACATAAATGATTTTTAAAGTGTATTTTATAATATTTAAAACTTGATTTTTTACGTACCACTTTTAGGATAATACCCATTACTTTCAAAGGTGTTTTTACATTATTTATTTGATTTATTTCATGTAAACAGGTCTTTATAACAATAAAAAGGTTGAATTATGAAAGAAATGTTTTTTTAGAATACATGGGCAGGCAGGTAATATTAACTCATAATTAACTCCTTAATTTTGAGATTGCATTGATTGGGTAATTGTTTTTTAAGAATTGCATATAAAAGGTTGATTCATTTGATGGAGGGTATCTGAAGAAGTCAGTTTGTATAAGATGAAAACGCAATTTTTGTATTAAGGCGTTAATGTGTTTGGGATTGGTTTCGGTGTTAACTTGTGGATTTTAATAATAAAGTACTGTTTTCGACATCTGTGGCTCTGGCTGTTTGGCATTCTACTTCGTTTAATTGTAGCCTCGCAGTGCTGCACGATGTGAAAAATGTGCAAACGCGTTTTTAAGCCAGAAAGTTGAAAGGGATAGAAATCAGCCCTACAATTTCAGAGCTGGAAACCACTCCCCTAGCGTTAGACAGGCAGTACAATGCTCACCAGTCCCACTGGTAAGCAGTAGGACTTCCCACTACCACAGCAAGGTCTGGATAGCTCTGAGCACAGAATAAGTCCTGCGACAAGCAAAGCCTGGGATATGGACTGGCTAGAAAAGGTGAGAAACGAGCAAACAAGATAGTATTTTTTTTGTTGAAACAGGCTAAACAATGCAATAATACGGTAAATAAACACAGAAAAGGCTAACACATGAGTGTGTAGTCCTAAATAGTAAATGCAATTAAAACTCTACAAAATTAGCAATTTAAAACTTTTTAAATGAAGCAAGGCAAGTGCACGACTGAAAAACGATTTAAGAAGCAGTAACAGCAGAATAAGTAGCTAGTCTACATATACAGAGAAGTCTAATATATACAGAAAAGCAGCTAAAACACACATACACTTCAGATGCAGTGCAACCTAGAGCACTTGAGTTGTAGCAATATTAAGGCAATTACAGTTTTAATAAATGCTCTAAAATATACTCTATTTCCAAAATGTTTGAGAAGCACAGTCAGAACCAAGGAGATTCAGGCAAATTTTTTTTTTGAAAGGAAAAATGGAGAAACAGAAGGCCTTATCAAATGTTCTCTCTGTATTAGGTAGAATGAGCTAATGACACTAGACTGGGAGAACTGTCCCAAATCAGATTTACAGCAGGGGTGGGCAACTGCAAAGCCACCAAGTAGAACAGCAAGACACCAACAGGGAAGGTGAGGACAATACTAAAGCTATTATCCTACAGAGAGAGTAAGCACTACAGAAAGCCACAAAATGAAAGTTTTTAAACAGGTAAAGGAGCAATGACACTCTACAGAATGCTTTTTTAACTGCAAACAAATCAATCAGTTACCCGTGCAGATTAGTTAATAGCAATAAAAATACACTCAAACTGTACAGCAGGCAATAAAAAGTGCTATAAATTGCTAGAAACAATAATCTGTATAAATAATCGAAAAAAAACAGATACTTGTATATCTCAGCTAACAATTGTAGTCAACACCTCTCCTTCACTCTGCTCAGTGTTATATACACACACATACATACTAATTATTATTATTATTATTATTATTATTATTATATGGTTACAATTAGAAACAGCAAATGCTTTTTCATACATAAAGCGAAAGCTCATGTGAGTGAAAGTTCTTCCTACTGGAGTTTCTGCTGGCAGTTTTTTTGAATGGTTGCCTGCCTTTATCCCACTGTTGTGCAATCTTGGGAGTCAGTATATATAATTAGCAGGGGTTGGTGTGCGAGTGCAAGAGGGATTCACACTTCACATTACCGAAACCTTAAAACACCGACTTTCACAATACAGAGACCATAAATCCATAGCTACACAATACCGAAACTTTAAAATGCCACCTTTCAAAAAGTACAGTTTTGTACCTACCATAAATGTAGATGTTAGAGTGTACACCCTGCTGCAGTCATCACACTTGGGTTATCCTGTCGTCAGGCGGTCCCGCAGTCTGCCAGAATTCCAAAGTCTTGGTCTGGTGTCGGTTGCTGTCACTTCTTCCCTGACGTCAGGGGTATAATATAATGCATCCGACGCCATTTTCTTCAGTTTTTCTTGCCCCAGATGTCAGGTGCCCCCCAAAAGGTGGTCAGTAATTAGTACCAAATTATGTAATTTTTTTCACAAACACAAAATCCCTCTAGCTATAAGCAAATACATCAGGAAGGTATTGTAGAGATTTAGCCAGTTAGATCAGAGGGGATGGAGGGAGGGTAACCTGGACTGCAGCAGGGTGTACACTCTAACATCTACATTTATGGTAGGTACAAAACTGTACTATGCTCATCGTGTTATCCATGCTGCAGTCATCACACTTGGGTAGAATCCCAAAGCTAAGGATGGGTGGAGTTATAGAGGGTTAAAGGAGGCTAGAAGGCCCTGCAGAACGGCAGTGGCGAAGCCAGCCCTAGTCAGAGTAGAGTGGTAAGTGATAATGTTTGGTAAAGGTGTTTACTGAACTCCAAGTTGCAGCTTCCAAAATCTCCTTGGTTGGAACCCCCCTGAGGAAGGCTGTAGATGTAGCTGTTGCCCTGGTAGAGTGGGGCCTAATGGTAGCAGGAACTGGTTTTCCATGATGGGTATAGCAAAAACGAATGCAATGTCCTATCCATTTGGAAATGGTTTGTTTTGATATAGCCTTCGCTTGTGAAGCTGTAGCATAGGATACAAAGAGCTGGTCAGATTTTCTGAAAGCCTTAGTTTTATCCAAGTAGTAACGAAGTTGCCTGTGAATGTCCAAGGAATGCAGGAGTCTTTCTCCTTTGTTCTGTGGATTTGGGAAGAAGGTGGGTAAGTGGATGGTTTGATTTAAAACCACACTGGAAACCACCTTAGGTATGAAGGAAGGATTAGTTCGTAGAGAAACCCTGTCGATGGAAAATGAAGAAAGGTTCCACTGCCATTAGTGCCTGCAGCTCTGACACTCTTCTAGCTGAAGCTATTGCTAGCAGCAGGGCAGTCTTCCATGACAGGAACTGTAGATCTGCAGAGAAAGCTGGTTCAAAGGGAGGTAGCGTAAATTTTTCCATAACAAAATTGAGGTCCCATGTTGGTGTAGGTGCTCTCCTGGGGGGGGTCTAATGTTTTTTGCCCCTCTGAGGAACTGCCTTGGAAGTGGATGCGAAAATAAGGGTGGATTCGTGTTGTAGTGGGCTGAAATAGCTGATGCGTGGATTTTAATGGAAGAAGTTTATTTATTTATTTATTTATATTTGTTAACCGGGGGTGTCTGAGCCGAAAAGGCCCTTTTTCAGCAGAGGCCCGGGGAGAAAAGCTCCACAAAGAAAAATTACAGACACATTTAGTTATTTAGACATGATCAGTATACACACAAATTACAAGAGGCATGTTTTTACAGTGGTATGCGGCACACACAGTTACAGTGGAGAGAACAATCAAAAAAATATTAATTTTAAAAATAAAGGTAAGTAATAGATTTGTGGTGTACGGCTGAACTTTGGAACATAGGTAGAATACATACATAGTACACAGGTACAGTACATACATTGTAGATCAGCCAGTGTTTGTGAGTAAGATTGAAAAACTATTATCAATTGCTCTAGATTTAGTATGTCCTTTGTGTAACATGTCAGTTAAATACTGTAGAATCTGAGGCATGTGAGGCTGAAGTGTGTTTTGGCCTTTAGCTTGGTTCCAGGCACAAAACCTTTTCCATTTATCCAAATAGGCCTTCCTGGTGCTGGGCCTCAGCTTCCAGAATAACATCCATAACTGCTTGGGAAAGAAGAGCTGGCTGGATGCTCAGGTGATTTGCCATGCAGCCAGATTTAAGGTTTTGAGCTGGCTGTGAAGAATCTGATTGTTTTGCTGTGCGAGCAAATGGGCAATTTGTGGTAAAATCCAAGGTGGGCCCTGGGCCATATTCCTCAATAGTGGGTACTAGTGCTGGCATGGTCAGTCTGGGGCTATGAGAATCAGTCGTGGTCTCTCCTTTCTGACTTTCAGAAGCACCTTTGTGAGGAGAGGCAATGGAGGGAAGGCATATACTGTCAGGTTTTTCCAAATGAATGAGAGTGCGTCCACTTTCCAAGCTTGATGGTTAAGTGCCCTTGTACAAAATTTTGTTAGATGATAGTTGTGAGGACTGGCAACAGGTCTATGTCTGGAAGGCCCCATTTTTGATTCATCATTGCAAATGCTTGTGGATCCAGTTTCCACTCGTGGGGATCCATGATATTTCTGCTGAGGTCGTCTGCCAATGTGTTCTTTTTTCCTGGCAGGAATTGAGCTTGTAACTGAACTTGGTAAGCCAGAGCTGTGTTCCACAAGGTCATTGCTTGCCTGCATAGAGGGTAGGAGTGTGTACCCCCCTGTTTGTTTATGTACCACATTACTGTGGTGTTGTCCGTCCTTATTGTAAGTTGTCTTGGATGTAATAGATTCTTGAAGGCTGTCAGTGTTCTGTACAGCTAGCATCTCTTTTTGATTGATGTGCAGATTCCTTTGATCTGCAGTCCATACGCCTTGAACGCACTGTCCTGCCATGTGTGCCCCCGGCGTAGTCCGATGCATCGGTTACAGTTTGCCTGGCGGGGGGGGGGGGCAAGGTGAAAGGCTGACCCTTGTTGAGGTGACATGCCTGTGACCACCATAGAAACTCCTGTTGTAGGCAGGGAAAGAGATATCATTGTGTCCAAGCTGTGGCTGTGTTGAGACCATACACTTTAGGTGCCACTGTAATTTCCTCATATGCAGCTTTGCAAATGGTATTAGTAGTATGCAAGATGCCATGAAGCCCAAGGCCTGCAGAATTTTTCTTGCAGTTAGCTGGGTCTTTGTTGCCATTGTTTTGAAATATTGAGTCAGTTGTAGTTGTTTGTCTGGTGTCAGATAAGCCTTCTGGGCCATTGTATTCAAGCTGGCACCCAGGAATGTCATTTTGTGAGGGTGCTAGTTTTGATTTCTTTTCGTTTACTGTGTACCCCAGGCAACTTCGAAGATGTTTTACAAAAGCCAGATGTTGTAAGAGGTTGTCCTTGCTTTCTGCTTGGATGAGGCAGTCGTCCAGGTATGGGTATATTTGAATTCCTCTGTTTGCAGTATGCAATTACTGGTGCCAGGCATTTTGTGAAGACCCTGGGCGCAGTAGATAAGCCAAAGGGCAGTGCAGAGAATTGGTAATGGGTTGAACCTGCAATGAAACAGAGGTATCTTCTGCAACTTTGTCTGATGGGGACATGCAGGTATGCCTCCTTGAGGTCCAGCGTTACTAGCCATGCTTTCTTTCTTGCCCAACATGGGAAGAAGCTGCTGTAGTGTAAGCATCTTGAATTTGGGTACTTGTAAGAAGGTGTCTAGAATTGAAAGGTCCAGAATTGGTCTCCAGGCATTGTCCTTTCTGGGAACGAGAAAGAGTCTTGAGTAAAATCCTTGGCCTTGCACTCGAGTAGGTACCAGTTGAATGACTCATGTCCATGAGAGCTGTAATTTGTTTTTGTGCCTCTGCCCATTGATTTTGTGGCAGGTTTGGCATTCCTCTTTTCATTGGCAAGGTGTGAAAATGGAATCTGTATCCTCGTGAAATTATGTCTAGGACCCATTTGTCCTTTGTGACAATGTGCCAGTTGTCTGAAAAAAGTGCAAGTTTTCCTCTCAAGGGGGCTGCCAAGAGTGTTGCTTGGCCAGATGAGGTGTAAGTCATCGAGTTTGCCTCCTGGTAGTTTGGGACCTGTCTTCTCCTCCCTTCTGAGTTGCAGTGCCCCATTGGCGAGGTTTGTACTGGGCTTGTGGTTGTCCTCTGCCTCTTGGACGTCTGTATTTACCCCTCTGTGGTCAGCTGGAAAGGACCAATTTTTTGTTGGCCAATTTCTGCTGAAGCGAGGGGGCTGTACCTGTAGGAAATCTTTGACTGTCTGCATAGATTTTGCCTTATCCTCCATTTTCTTTAAGACTTCTTCTGCTTTAACTCCAAAAAGAACATCCTGCTGTAAGGGAGCATCTAGAAGCTTTGCTTTAACATGATCAGGCAGAGTTTGTTCCTTTAACCAAGCGTGCCTACGTATAACAGACCCAGTGACAGCTGCTCTGCAGGAAGCCTCCAAAGAATCAAACCCACATTGTAAAGTATGTTTTCCCACCTGTTCAGTTGCATGCAACAGATCTTTTAGTTATGTACTTACCATAACTTCGGATGTATGGGATCCATCTCGCCTACATTCACAACATAGTCTCTCATTGGCTGGGCTACTCCTATCCCATGATGCACTACACCTGCTTCCCCAGATCTTGTTTGTTCACTTTCATACACCCATGCAAACCAAAAAAAATTATTAGTGAAATACTAAAATCCAAAGTTCTTCAAGAAAGCCAAGAAAAAAAAACTACAGCAAGCTCTAATCAAATCCAAATGGAAGGGAGGGTGGGTACTTATATGATGTAAGTGAGATGGATCCCATACATCGAAGTTATGGTAAGTACATAACAAAGATGTAATGGGATCCTACATTCCCTAGCACCTACATCCCGGTGGCTCATTGGAACACACTCTGAGAACTGTGGAACCAAAGGAAGCTCTGCCTCGAACCACATCCAATTTGTAATGAGAAATGAAAGTGTATGGAGAAGTCCAGGTTGCCGCAGCACAAATATCATCTATTGATAACAGAATGAGCCTTGACTGGAAAGGGAAGATCTTTGTTAGCCTGTGAATAAATAAAAATGATACAATCTTTAATCCATTTAGATATGGAGGCTTTTGTTACTGGTAGACCCAATTTGTTCACTGCAAAGGAAACAAACAATTGATTTGATTTCAGCGTTTGAGGTTCTATTCAAATAAAAGCGGTTGTCCAATTGATGCAAAGTATATTCTGCTATTGGAGAATCTGGGAAAAAGACAGGAGTTCTATAGTTTGTTGCATACAGAAAGGTATAAATGCAGGGTTTAATTTCAATGAAACTCTATGCTTGTGAAAAATCAAATAGGGAGGATCAGAACAAAAGAAGTTGAAGTTCTGAAACCTTAGCAGCAGATATTATGGCTACTAAAAGGCCGTTTTCCAAGACAGAAATTTTAAATCACAAGTAGCAGCTGGTTGAAAGGACGGGCAGTTAGGGCAGCAAGAACCATATTCAAATCCCAAGGGGACAGGCTGGGATAAAGGAGGCCTAAGGAGCCAAGCCCCTTTAAGGAAAGCCTTACAAAGTTTGTGAGACATCAATGAAGGTTCAATGAAAATTAGAGATCGCTAACTGAACCTTAATGGTAGAAACTGAAGAGCCCGACTGAAAAGGGAGGCCAGAAAATTCAGAACCTCCGATACTGGTGCAGTGAGAGGATCTATACGCCGTTCTTGAGCCCAGATGGCAAACCTCTTCCATTATGTGGAATAAAGTTGGATAGTGGAAGGTTTATGAGAAGACAGTATGTGGACCACTGAGCATTGTCTCAACTAAGGATGGAAGTGGAGTAACCATGCTGCCAACTTCAGGGACCTGAGAGGATGAAGCCGTCCTGACTGATGAGTCAACAGGTCTGGCACGGATCCAGAAACCATGGACCTTCTATCGCATGCCTCTGTAGGAAAGGAAACCAAACTTGACGAGGCCAGTGCGGGCAATCAAAATCATCTCGCTCTCCATGTAAATGGCCTTCTGTATCACCCTCGGTAGGAGGCGGAGGGAAGGCGAGAAGACCGAGGCCAAATGTGAGTCAGAGCGCCCTGGGAATCTGTCCCGAGAAGGAAACAGTGTGAAGAACTCTCTGCATTTCGCATTGTGAGGGCTGGCAAACAGATCGCAGCAAGGAAGACCCCATCTGTCGAAGATCTAGCTATACTCTGGTTGAGGGACCACTGGGGTAAAGAATGGTCCTGCTTAATCTGTCAATCACATTGGACTTCCCGGTATGTGCATTGCCATTAGAAAGCGGTTGGTAGCTACCAGTGCCAAAGTCTCATGGCTTCTCTGCATAGTGGGTAAGACCTGGTTCCACCTTGCTTGTTTATGTACCACACCACCGACATGTTGTCGGATAGGATAGTGATCGGGCCCTGTGGGAGAGCGTGATGGAGAGCTTGGAGTACCAATAGTACCGCTCTCATTTCCAGGACATTGATATGCAAATCGTTTCCTGGATCTGCCATGTGCCTTGGACCGACCTGTCCAGGTAATGACCCCCACCCTAGCTGGGAGGCGTCCGTAGTCACAGTGGCAACGGCGTTGAGGTATAAGAGATTTGATTGGAGAAGCCACCAATGAAGATCTCGGCAACTTTCCGTGATTATGATTAAGTGGTTCAAGGGAAGTTCCTGATAGGACCATTGAACCGACAGTAGCCATTGTAAAATATGTGAAGTCTGGCCAAGGGAACTAAAAGTATGGTCGACGCCATCGAGCCCAACAGTTGTAGGATCCGATGAGCGGGCGGGCTCTTTGTAGGGGAGACAGGATTTGACTTGATCTTGTAAGACCTGAATTCTTGCTGCGGTAATATGGCGCATTCTTTTGTGTCTAAGTCTGCCTATGAAGAGATGGCTGTAGTACAGATTTTTGCAAATTGAGCGTGATCCCCAAGAACAAGGTGAACGTGGCTCTGCTTGGAATAGTAGATGCTCGGAGGTGGCAGTAAGGAGCCAGTCGTCTAGATAAGGAAACACCTGGAATCCCAGACTTCTCAGGTGAGCAGTTACCACTGCCAGACACTTGGTGAACACCCTGGGGGCTGTGGTGAGACCAAAGGGCAGTGCTCGGAATTGAAAATGACTGGCTCCGAGGCGTAAATGTCTCCTGGACTCTTGAGCTATGGGAATGTGATAGTAAGCGTCCTGGAGATCTATGGAGCACATCCATGCATCTTTTTCCAGCAAAGGAAGAATAGATTGAAGAGTGACCATTGAATTTGGACTTAAACGATTCAATGAACTGAGGTCCAAAATGGGCCTGAAGTCCCCTGTCTTTTTTGGTACCAAAAATAATTTTGAGTAAGTTCCTGATCCGATCTGGTCGATGGGGACAGGCTGGATGGCTCTTTTTTCTAGCAGCTTTGAAACCTCTAATGCTGCTTGATCCCGCTGACTGGGTCGTCCGGGATTTCCCTTAAAGAAAGGGGGGTTTGTTGAAGGGAATGATATATCCTCGCACCCACTGATCACTTGTTATGGATTCCCAAGCTTGTGGGTGTGGATCCCGACTGGCTCCGGAGATGCACAGTCGGGCAACAACTCAGGAACACTGGTTGTATGAAGAACCACGAAAGGAATCGCGGTCTCCAGAATCCTCTGCCACCTCTGGGGTGGCGTCTTCCTGCCTCTGGAAAATCACTGGGTGGAGTAGGGAAAGACTTCTGAGATTTTTAAACCACATTTTCCTCCTCTCCCGGCCTTGGGGTAAGGCCTAGAAGGAGTGGAAACGGCAGTCAAAGTCTTGCCCTCCTGCTCGCACCTAGTTAGTGTGTCCTTCACCTTGGGTCCAAACAAGGATGACCCATCAAAGGTGCCGGCGAAGGAAGACTTGAAAGCCTCCGTGAGCGAACACACCAGGCTTGTCTCCTGAGGGCAACGCCTGTTCCGCTGCTCTACTCCCCTTCGCCGCATATGAGATGAGCCTCATGGACGAGTTAACAATAGAAAGAGGGTAGTCATGCCAACAGTCAGGTAGATTACCAACAAGAGAGTCATTTAGCTCTTTGAGAAGATCCCTTTGGAGCCTCGTAAAATGACAAATAGTTCAGGGTAAAGGCCGCTGAGGACAGGTCAGCCTATCCATACTCCTAGAATCCTTATTAGGAGGATGAATGCCTCTGCCACGTCCTGCTGTGTGGCAGAAGCCACCACCAAAGCATCTACAGACACACCCTTTGTGAGAAACTCCTTCTGGGGGCTGACAAAATTTATTGGGCCGGTTCCACAGAATCAGGGTGTTCGAGAAATCAAATCAAGGAGTTCAAGGGCGGAGACACCCAGGAGGCGGAAGGCTGGGCCCCAAAGGCCTTGAGGAAGACTGACTCCTCAGCTGAAGGGGTTTTGGCCTGCCAGTCACCTCTCTGTCTCAGAATCTCCAAGATATCTGAGAAAGAGACATCATCGAAGATGATTTGGGGACCCTTCATCGAGGTCAGTATCCGATGTAATAGACTCATCTTGGGAGTATTCCTCTTACACAATTTCTTCGCAGTTTCGGACAGACCACCGGAAGAAGATGGGGTATCCTCAGGCCCTGGGGCCCGCTGCTGGGGGCAACACAACAGAGGCACCAGTCTCCAAATCTAGGGACGGTGAGGTAGAATCTTGTTGAACCGGCAAAGGCATGGCCAGCGCTCCTCATGGCCTCAAAGGCCGGACCTCCAGAATCCAAAGAGGTCACTGGTCTAGAGGCCACGATGGCACTGGGAATTCCAGCAGCCGATGCTCCGAGGAAGACTAGGCACAAGCACCCAATCCCAAAGTATTCCCTCGGGCCCGGCTGAAGAGGTCAGTACCAAACCCTGAACCGGAGGACAGGGTAGGAAGCACAGTCGGAGCCGAGACCTGACCACCACCACGCCCAACGCTCCGAAGAGGTTGGAGGAGGAATCAAACTGTGCTGGAGACCATAGTAAACACTGGAGATTGGAATAGCCTCTGTAAAACCCTATCCAGGTCCGAATCTGACAGTCTCAAGGATTTAGAGGAGGTAGACACTGAGAAGACTTTCCTCTCGGCCCGAGAGAAGGGGACCTCCAATACTATACTCCACCACAGCCTGGACCACCATCGGAAGAGTCTGAGCTGCACACTTCCACGCCATTGGAACGGCAATGAAGTCAGTGGAGCCGAGGAAGAAGAGGTCAATTTTGTCTTTTAGAAGTCGGCTCAGACGGACTTGTCGATCTTTTCTTTGGAAGCAACAGGAGGATTTAAGGCTTCCTCAAAAGGTTTGATAAGCCCTTTCAATATCAACTTGTTCTCTTGAAGAACTCTAGCAGAAAAAGCATGACATACGCTACAAGTCTCTTGCAGGTGTTTCCCCAAACAATAAACACAGATTGAATGGCTGTCTGTGATGGACATTTTATAACTGCACCGAGTGCATTTTGAAACCTGATTTTTGTTCCTTAGACATAGTACAGGCCCTTCAACAAGTATGACTTTACCACAATAAGTAAGCACTATAACAGAGACACACTGGAGTACTTTACCTCACAAACTAACAGACAAAACAAGTCCAACGCCCAAAGCCCTCTAATTTAAAAAACAATTAACCACAAAAGCAATTAAGGCTAGATAGCACACAAAGGTAGGGCAAAGGCCCCTTGCCCGACTGAAAAAAATAAAGTACCAGAAGACACTCAAGCACTCAAATGTAACAAATAGTATAAGAATAATAAGGAATAGCTGTGAAAACAGCTGTTTGGTTAATATATGACAAAAAACCCCAAGGTCAAAGACCAATAAAGGTAAAAAGAACCACTTACTCCAGCCAAGGTCGAGACCACGTCCAGCTTGTAAAGCGGCAAACGAGATCTGGGGAAGCAGGTGTAGTGCATCCTGGGATAGGGAGTAGCCCAGCCAATGAGAGACTTCGTGCTAGTGTATTAGTATGTATCGGCTCCGAACCCATATGTTGTGAATGTAGGCGAGATAGGATCCCATTACATCCTGCATTTCTTTCAATTCAGACTGTTGAGGGAGTGTGCTCATTTTTTGTTTTAACTGAGACATTAGAAATTGCTGATATTTTAGCATGTGGAATTGGCAATTTAGTGCCCTCATAGCTAGAGTGGCTGAGGTGTAAACCTTTTTCCCCCACCTGTCTAGTGCTCTGAAGTCCCTTTCAGAGGGTACAGGATTTTTTGCCATAGAAGCCTTAGCCCCTTTGGGACCCTGGGAGATGGTCTCTGGATTAGCAACAGGGCTTTTATAAAATAATTTGTGGGAATCAGGCACTCTACAGTATCTGTCAGGTTTGGCAAGAGGCAGAGAATCTGGGTTCAAATCGGATTCTAAGTAAACATCATCCACAATGTCTAAAACTGGGGGAATGGCAAGTGGTCTGTGCTGGGGGAGTAAAAGAAACTGAGCCTTTTCTTTGAGTCAGAGTAGTCCTGACCTTCCCAGTGAAAATGTTCCCTCAGTGTGCAAAGTTTCCCCAAAGGAGTAGTCTTCAGGAGGAGAAGCTGAGGGTATAGAATCCTCTGCATCAGAATCTTCATAAGGGGAGGAGGAGTAATCTTGGTCCTCAGAAGAGCCTGAGGAGATAGACACTTGTTCAGAGGAGGTATATTCTTCCTCTTGTCTAGGCCTTTTGTCAGGTGGGGGTTGGGAACCCCTGATTAAAGACATCAAATCTTCAGCCATTTTGACCATCTGTTTCTTAGGCATGAGGCCTTGAACTGGAGACTGAAGTGCAGTCTTTTTAGGTTTAACAGGAGTCTTAGTCTTAGGGGACGTTTTTATGGTGAGCGTCGTCGGTCTGAAGACTCCTTCAGAAACCGAAGGAGTTTCTGCAGCACCGACATCTTTTTCAGCAGTGTCTTCGGAAGGGGCTAAACAAAATGGCTGCATCGGCCTAGCACTATCTGCCAAAAGTTCCGAAGCGGTCTCGGGTTCCAGATCTGCGGTAGGAGCCTCACTGAAGACCGGAGACCGGACCAGCAGAGGCCTCGGAGTCTGGCTTGGGTCTAGGCTGCCTGTCTTTATCCTTGCGTTTTTTGTGCACGCCGGTAGTCGGTTGCTCCGACGGCATAGTGTAGTTAAATTTTCTACCGAAGTAGTGTCGTGTGAAATGAAAGCGTCTTTTTATAGTATGCTTATTAAACCTAGCACAAAAACGACAACCAGTGACGTCGTGGTCTGGGCCTAGGCAAGGTATGCAGTAAGAATGAAAATCCTTATGAGGTATTTGCTTCCCACAAGAAATACAATTATTAACTTTTTCTGACATCAGTCTGAGGCAAGAAAAGTTTCCCCAATGGGGTACTTAGCTTTATTGAAGACTTCGGATCTGAAATTTGACTTCAAAAATCTCAGGAGTCGGCCGACCGGCACTTGCGAACTGCTTCTGCTTCAGGCACTGCGCTGCAAGAAAGACTGAAGAAAATGGCGTCAGATCCATTATATATACCCCTAACGCACTGACATCGGGGAAGAAGTGACAGCAACAGTCGCCGGACCAAGACTTTGGAATTCCGGCCGACTGCGGGACCGCCTGACGACAGGATAACCCAAGTGTGATGACTGCAGCAGTGTAACACTATGAACATCACAGAATCAAAACTCGCACACATTACATGTTATTCCCTTCACCACAAGAGTACTAAAAACTATACATTGCCAGAAATGTTCACCATTAAACCGCACACACTTTAAATTACAACTTAAACCGCAATACAAAAAAAATCAACACTAAATTCAAATTGTTAACACACTTCCTAAACCTTACACAATCTCCATGACCATCTTCGAACCTTTGGTTTTCCAAACTGCAATATCTAAAAAGTAAACTATGTGGGGGGCTGTGCAACAGTGGGGAAAAGGACAAATATGTCTTTGTTTATATTTGTTGACTGGGAGTGTCCGACTGGACATAGGTCCATTTTCAGCGGTGGCCCGGAGAGAAAAGCTCCACAGTTAAAATAAACAGACAGTAGTTACATTGGATTACATAGCGATTAACAATTTACATAGCAATTACTTACAACATATTTACAGATGAAGAACATAGTACATCAGTAGACAACTAGAATCTTTATCTGTGAAGTACATAACAGACATTAACAAATGTTAAAATAAGAAGTTCCTGCTGTACAAATACTAGGCTTATGAGAATCTGAGCTTGCTATAAAGGTAGTTAGTAGAGTGGAAAGAAAGGTAGTGGTTGGATGGGGTGGGTGATATTAGAGTGGGAGTTGCAAGGGCATAGCCAGCATGTTTTTAGGTGCGCTTTTAGTAAAGTTCTGAAGTGGGTGCATGATGGTACGGAGGTAATTGTGGGTGGGAGAGAGTTCCATAATTTGGTTATGGTGCAAGAGAATAGTGCTTCACCAGCAGAGTTATTGGCTTTAGTGATCTGCAAATGATTTTTGTTGCTGGATCTTAGTGGTCTGGTGGTGCGATAGGGTTGGAGTAGATTCTGGAGGGATGGGACATTTAGTGGATGGTTTACTAGTTTGTGGGTGAGTGAGAGTTGATACCATTGAAGGAGGTGAGGGAGTTCAAGCCAGCCCAGTTCAGCAAGTGAGAGACAGTGGTGACTACGGTAGGATGCCCCTGTGGAGAATTTGGCAATTTTGTTGTAGCAGGTCTCTAGCTTGTTTAGATCGCATTGCCATAAGTTGGTATATATATTGGAGAGGCATAATTGAAATATTTGCTGCTTTGGTGAGAAGATGCTTATTTCTGTAGAATGCTCCTAGTTTTTTGTGGACTTTTTTTTATCGTCATGGATATGTGAATGTCAAATTTTAGTTTATTGTCTATTTCCACTCCTAGCAATTTGGTGTGTTCAGTTGGGTATATAGTGGTGTCTTTTGCTGTGATGTTAAAGTGAGTTGTTTTGAGTATGTTTGGTGGGTTGGAAGATGAGTAGTTTAGTTTTGTTTGGGTTGAGTATTAATTGGGCATCGGATAACCAAGTTTCAACAGAGGAAAAGGCTTCGTGTGTGACTTTTTGCAGTTTGGGTAGGGACTGGGCTGAGCAGATGATGGTAGTCTCATCTGCATATTTTATGAGTGTGCCATGTGTGGTGGCAGAGGCTAGATTATTTGTGAAAACAGAGAAGAGTAGGGGTCCAAGGCTGGATCCTTGGGGAACCCCTATGGAGACAGGTAGTTGTGGAGATAGGTCATTCTACCATACAACGGATTGTTGGCGGTCAGACAGGTAACTCTGAAACCAGTTGGTGACGGATTGTTGAGAAGGCTAGGTTATTGAGGACAGAGATAAGTTGTTTGTGTGGGACCATGTCAAATGCTTTAGATAGGTCTAGGAAAGTAGCAGAGAAGAGATGGCCATTGTTTTTATGCTGAAGGATAGTGTTAGTAAAGGAGAGTAAGGCAGTGGTGGTGCTATGGTGTGACGGATCCACACAGTCTACCAGTTTTTGCTATGCCTCGAGCCACATATCCCTGTGTATGTTTAATTATTGTTAGATTGATTATTGCTAGCTCTTAATATGCCACTACCTCACTATATGCTGCTAATATTGTAACAATACAATATGCTTAAGAGCAGGCCTTGCTCACCGATTACTGGTATTACTAAACTTTTGTTAACCTACAAGTTATCAGCTTAAAAGAAGTTTACCAAAATGTGGGGATTTCAAAGAGGAACTATATCACAAGGTTGTGAGTTAACTGTTCTTTAAAAAAGGAAAGTAGGGCACAAGACCAGGCATTACGAGGCTTGTTTACAATTTAGGAAATAATCTGTAATTTTCTAAAATATTCCATCAACTCATAATGAGCCTGTAATGTCAGATCTTTCTACAATATTCCATCAACTCATAAAGACTATAAAAGCTCAAAGGCTAAGATAAAAATCATCATCAGCATCCAAATTTGATCACAACACCAGCCTAAACTGAGCTTAGAGACATTTCGCCAGTGTCGACCTTGCCTTGACTAAACAGATAGGGAAACTTTAGCTATCAGTGGCAAAGATGATTTTGTTTATGCATATGCTTGTAAGTACATAATCTATTAGTCTTTCTGTTTATTTAGTATTAGCTTTACTGTTTATTTAAAAAAGTTTTGCTTAAATTGTTAAGTTTGAGCCTTAGTGTCGTGTCATTTCTACTCCTGTATTAACCTCAGATTTTAAAGTAATGGACTAGTTCATATGGTTTGGTTGGAAACCATGCTGAATACTGGAAAGGAGGTTGTTAGTAAGGAGGTAGTCTGAGACGTGAGAGAGTGTATGCATCTCTAGTATTTTGGAGAGTGGAGAGAGAATAGCTATGGGGTGGTAACTGGTTAGTTCTGTGGAGGGTCCGCCTTTTGTGGAGGGGAATTATGTGTGATACTTTCCACAGTGTGGGAACGCAACTTTCTGACAGAGATCGGTTAATCAAGATGGATACTGGGTAGGCCAGAGCATCAACTGCAATTTATAGGTATTCACTTGGGAGGTTGTCTGCTGCTAATTTGGTGGGCTGAAGTTTAGTTAAGAGTTTTTTTATGTTGGAGGTAGGTACAGGAGAAAAAGAGAAGGCAGTGGGAAGATTAGTAGTTGAAGGTGTGGGTTGGAGGGGAGGGGGGCTGTGTTGTTTAGCTAGTGATAGTATGGTTTGTGTGAAGTGTGTGTTGAATGAGGTAGCAATATTTTCTGAGGAGTGAGGGATGTTAGGAGGAGGAGTACTGACTTTACCTGGGTGGAGGATGGAGTTTATGGAAGACCAGAATTGTTTGGGGCTGTGTTCGGAGGAGTCTAGGGCAGACTGGTAGTATTGGAATTTGTCCTGTTTTTATTAGCTTTTTGACTCTATTGCGTAGTTCTAGGAATTTGTCTATTTTTGTTACCGCATTGTTCTGTACACACTTCCACAACTGCCTGTTACAAAATGTTTGTCATATTTTTTTTTAAACTATGACTACAGTACTTTTAAAGAGAGACATACCTGCACTTACAAAGCCTTAACTAAAACTTCCTGCACTCCTGTTGGTAATCCGTACGTCTGCGTTTTCAGTTTTATCACAGTTGGCATTTCAAAGGTTCTGTATTGAGTAGTTTTAGATTTGTGGTCTCAGTATTGTGAAAGTCTGTTTTAGGATTTCGGTAATGTCAAGTAGACCTATGCAGGAAGGCTTACCCCACTGCGAAAAAAAAGTTAACAATTCTTTTTTTGAGCATTTGCTCTAAGCAGACTGTGTGCGCGCGCGCGTGTGTGTGTGTGTGTGTGTGTGTGTGTGTGTGTGTGTGTGTGCATAGACACACACACAGTTCCACATAAGAGGTGTTTTGGGCTTTTTTGGTTCTTAACAGTGGTTTGGCCTAATTTATAAATGAAAAGAATGGTACAACCAAAGTAAACAGCAATACTACATGCGCGGTGTGTGAAAGAATGCACGTATTAAGAGTGCGTGTAAATGTGCGCATGTACAATAGTTCATGCATTTTTCTGTCAGTGTTGAAACACTTTTTCCAGCCTGAAGAGCCCATGTCAATAAAATATAATAAGTGCATTGTTTTTTTTCCCCTTAAAATACTTAAGTAGAAACACAGTCACTGAATCTAGTGCTTCAGAAAGCTTGAACATTGCACACCCATCCCAGAATGTAAAAGTGGTCATTAAGCATGCAGAGGGTCTTATTAGACGTGACTGCATGCTAGTAGCTAGCAACACGCTTGCAATCCTCTAATTTAAATAGATCACAAGTACCATAAGATGCTGCCAAGTCTAGGTATTTGAAACTAAGAATTGACACACAATTATATTAAATGAATCTGGTACTTCAGATGTGCATATATTTTGCATCCCCACCTCAGTATTGTAAAGTAAGTGGTCATATAGCATAAAGTTGTGGGTCAGTCAAAGAGTGTCATAAGGTAATACTAGTGCATGGCAGTAGAGTAATTTTATTACATGGTGCACTACAAAATCACAGTTGATAAAATAAGATGGCAAGAAAATAACTTTACTGCAGAAAACTAATTTCTCACTGTTATGCCTCAGGCTTAGAATGTCATGTAGTAGTTACAGACATGTATCAGTTGTACTGCAACCAGGTTGTGAGTAAAAATGAACTGGACCACAGTTCACCTATCTGCTAAATATATAAAACTGTTCTTGTCTTGCAACACAACTATGAAGTTTGAATTTTAAAATTAAAGGCTGTAAATACCTCAACTATCCTCTCATATTAGCACAAATCTTCTTATATTCCTATTGGCTGTTCAGAGGTGATCCAAGTCCTACTTCTCAAACCATGAAAGACCCAATCCTAGTTGACCAAATTCTTTGAACAAACAGCGACTCTACAAACACCTGTACTGGGGGCCCAAATATGCACCAACAAATGGTCAAGATTTGCTGAAGGGTTCCTAACTCAATGCATTACCAGTCTATAGAATAATTTACCAGTACAGGTCAAGTAAAATACTGCTTTATCTATCTTTAATGCAAGGCTTGATCAAATGGATCTTTGGCTCGCCCTGCATCGATGATGCATTGAGTCCCAAGTTGACTCCACTGTGTCCTCATCAGCTGCTGCTTCGTTAGTTCCTACCAAGTGATATTCAGGTGACTGAGGTCTCTTCTTACAACTTTAAAGTTTTGTCGAGGTCTGCCTGGTCTTCGCTTATATCCAGCTAGTTCCCAGTTGAGGGATTGTATAGGAATCCTGTAAGTGTCCATGCGGTTGATATGATCAAACCAACGTGGTCTTCTTTCTATAATGCTATTTTCAAGTTTTCGTTGTTGCGTTCTCTTTCTAACACACTAATTTTTACTTTGTCCTTCCAGGACATTCCCAAAATGTATCTGAACCATTTAGGATGAGCAGCCTCAAGATAATGTTCTCATGACCGGTGCTGTGAATGGCCACAGCTCAGCACCATATAAGAGTGTAGACAGCACCAGTGCTTGGTATAGTTTCACCTTCTTGGACAGTGCAATGTTTTTTGATCTCCAGAATTTGGATAATCTAGTGAATGCTGCACTAGCTTTTCCAAGTCTGACCTGAACTTCCTTCTCACAGTTACCTGTATGAGATGAAACTGCTCAGGTAGCAGAAAGTTCTCCGTCGTAGCTAATATTGATCCTGCAAGCATTATGTCTGTTGTCATTCCATGCTTCAAATGACCAGCACTTTGCATTTGTCAGGATTCATTTTGAGGCCTACTTTCCCACCCTGTTTCTCCACTGATGTGGTCATTGTCTGGACTCCACTCCATGCTGCATCAATACGAGCTATGTCATCAGCAAAGTCCAAGTCACATAGCTTGTTGTCATCGACCCATTCCAGTCCCACAGAGTTTCTGTGCAATGCGTTCCACATGACCCCATCAATAACTATTGTGAATAATAAGGGAGACCGTACACATCCCAGTCATACACCAGGGACCACCGCAAACCATTCATTCACCCAAACTGTGCACTTATTGTCTTGATACACTCTTAAAAAATGTAATGCATTTTGGAGGAATCCCGTATTCTGCCAAGATTTGCCATACTGATGGTCTATGTATACGGTCAAAGGCTTTTTTTTGAAGTTCACAAAATTGACAATGACTGGTTTCTTCAACACCGTTGTTTTTTCTATTTGTCTTGGTGCCAATATCTTGTCAGTGCAGGATCAGCCTGTTCTAAATCCAGCCCGTTCCTGTCAGTCTGTCATCTACTGCTCCTTTCAGTCTATTCAGTAATACACTGGTGAAAACTTTGCCTGGGACTAACAATGTGATTCCACAACAATCTGTGCAGTCTTTAAGAACTTCCCTCTTTTGGTAAAGGGATAATGCCATTTTTCCACTCATTGGGCACCTTTTCTCGAGTCCATATGTTATTCAACAGACATGTGAAATATTCCACTGAAGACGGAGCATACTTTAGTAAATCTTATTGTATCTGGTCTGTTCCAGTAGCTTTTCCACACTTTAGTTTGGCTATGGCTTCATTTACTTTAGTCTCACTAAAGTCTGCCAAGTTCACATCCAGATTCATTGTCAACACTTGGCTACCACTGCCAAAGTCATGCAGATCATTTAGTGTGGGGCAGTTTAGCACAGATTCAAAATGTTCTTGCAATCATAGGCTGGTACTAGGCTATCAGCCCTAGGGCCTATACAAGCCTAACCATAACAATTCCCTGGCTATTTCTTCCCACACTATTTACTTCTCTTTAATGGTTCATCTTGTGTTTTTGCAGTTTTTCCATTTGTTAATCTAATAGGTGGGTCTCTGTTTATTCTTGTCCATAAGTTCTTTGGCAATACGATACAATACCTTCAGATTTCCAATCGCTGCCCATGTTGCCAGTTTCTCAACTCGTAACTTTTTGTCATTCTTGCACATCTTTTTGAACAGTTTATCTTTCTGTTTATATTCTTCAATCAATGCGTCTAATGACTGGCCAGTTTGGTATGTGTGTCCTCATTTGCAATCATGTCATTAATCATTGGCTTTGCAAGTTTCAATTGTTACCCATGCTTTTTTGCCTCTCTTATACCAAACTGTTGCTTCTGCACTCCGTCTTGAACTGTTCCCATTGCTGTTCAATGTCATCAACTACACTCTTAGGGCAGAGAATCAGTTTTGGAACGCAGTGTTAGTATTGTTCTAGTTTCCATTACAGCTATAGTTATTGCTCTGCTTACATACTAGAATTACAGCCACCAACCTACGATCTCTGTTGTTGGATCAACTACACAGATGGCGGGAACCATACGCTACAAGAATGGATTCTGAAGCTTATGAAAAAGGCTGGGAAAAATGTGACATTGATGCACAGAGTAAGTAACAAAATGTAACCTACTACTGTCAGTTTCCATATATTTTATTGGAATTTTTATTGGTACAAATGGTGCGTGTGAATATGGACACCACAAATATTGTGGTGCAATAACCAACAGACACTTAACCCTTGTTCACACATAGTCATTAAGCACCTTGTCATTAACAAAAAACAAAAACAAAAAAAAAAGTACTCTTTATACTGCAGCACAGGGAGGTACCACTACCCTAACACTATTCCAAACAAACACAAATGTCTTAAGGGGCAGAAGCAACTGCAAATGTGATCTACAGTATGCCCAGCACTAACAGTGTATAGTGTTTTTCTTCTTGCATTTCTTTGTCATTTTCTCTGAAGACCACCATACATCTAGATTTTAGTACAGTTGTGTACATTTTCCATAAATGTAGATGTTAGAGTGTATTCACTGTTGCAGTCATTCCATTTGGGTATTCTGCTGGCAGGTTGCCCTCACGTCGGCCTGAATTCCAAAGTCTTGGGTCCTGCTTCAGTTGCTGTCTTCTCTTCCATGACGTCAGATCGTCGGGTATAAAACATGCAGCTGACGCCATTTTCTTTACTTTTTCTTGTCCCCGATGTCAGGTGCCCCCCAAAAGTAGCAAAATTATATATATAAATATATACATGCAACAATATAAACTTTACCTTCATCTACAAGCAAATACACCACATAGGCTGTAGAAGATAAAGGAAAGATAAACTTCAGACTGACAGGGGGATGGCGGGAGGATAACCTGGACTGCAACAGTGAATACACTCAAACATCTACATTTATGGTAAGTGTACACAACTGTACTATGTTCATGTTTCACTACTGCAGTCATTACATTTGGGTAGAATCCCAAAGCTATAGTTGGGAGGCTGGAGCTAAACAGCATTAGGTGAGGCTATAAGGCCCTGCAGCACTGCAGTGGCAAACTGCCCTCTACTTAGAGTAGAGAGGCAAATGGTAATGCTTTGTAAAGGTGTGAACAGAACTCCAAGTAGCAGCCTCGAGAATGTCTTTGGTTGGTACTCCTCTGAGAAAGGCTGCTGAAAGTAGCTGCAGCTCTGGTGGAATGAGACCCAATGTCCTTGGGCATAGGTTTACCATGGTGTAAGTAGCAGAAACGGATGCCGTGGCTTATCCACTTTGAAACTGTCTGCTTTGAAATAGCCTTTCCTTCTGATCCTGCAGCATATGACACTAGTAATTGCTCAGTTTTTCTTACAGCTTTTGTTCTGCTCAAGTAGAATCTTAGCTGTCTGTGTACGTCCAAGGAATGCAAAATTCTCGCCCCCTTATTCTGCGGATTTGGATAAAAACTTGGCAGATGAACTGTTTGATTAAGAGCCGCATTGGAAACCACCTTAGGCATAAAAGTAGATTTGTCCTCCGAGACACCCTGTCTGGGTAAAATATGATAAAAGGCTCTACTGCCATGAGGGCCTGTAGCTCTGAAACTCTTCTTGCTGAAGTAATTGCTTGTAGCAGAGCCGTTTTCCATAAGAACTTTAGATCAGTGGTAGCAGCTGGTTCAAATGGAGGCAGGGTGAGCTTTTCCAACACATAATTGAGGTCCCATGCAGATAATGGTTATCTTCTAGGAGGCCTTAAATGTTTGGTTCCTCTAAGATGCTGCTTTAGTAAAGGATGAGAAAAGATTGGTGGCTCTGTATTGTAATGAGCCGAAATGGCAGAGGCATGAATTTTGATTGATGAGAAAGATAGGCCTTTGTCAAGCATCTCAGTTAAGTATTGTAATATCCGAATATTTGGTTTTGCTGCATCAGTTCCTTGTGCTCGATTCCAAGCACAGAATCTCTTCCATTTGTCAGCATAACATTTTCTAGTACTAGGCCTTCTGGCTTCCCAAATGACATCCATCACAGTTTTACCGAGAGGTGTTTGTATGACTACATGATTAGCCATGCTGCCAGGTTCAGAGTCTGTAGTTGATTGTGCAGGATCTGATCGTTTTGCTGGGACAGCAGTTGTGGTCTTTGAAGCAAGGTCCAAGCTGGGTATTGAGCCAAATTCCTTAGGATTGGGTACCAGTATTGGCGGGGCCAGTCCGGGGGAATTAATATCTTTGGCTTCTCTTGTCTGACTTTTAAAGAGGACCTTGGGTAGAAGAGGCAGAGGAGGAAAGGCGTAAATGGATAGGTTTTTCCAACTGAAGGATAGGGCGTCCACTTTCCATGCTTGTCTGCGATAAGCCCCTGTGCAGAAACTTTTCAACTGATAATTCTGAGGACAGGCAAATAGATCTATGTTTGGGCTCCCCATTTCTCTGTTATCATGCTGAAGACTTGTGGATTTAGTTTCCACTCGTGAGGATCCAGAAGCTTTCTGCTTAAACTGTCTGCCAGAGTGTTTTGTTTTCCTGGCAGGAATCGAGCTTGAAGATGTATTTGGTAGGTAAAAGCTGTGTCCCACAGTGCCATGGCTAATCTGCAAAGGGGGTACGAGTGTGTGCCCCCTTGCTTGTTTATATACCACATGACTGTGTTGTTGTCCGTCTTTATCAGTCGTTGTCCTGGATGAAGCTAAGTCCTTGAAGGCTGTTAGGGCATTTTGAACAGCTAGCATCTCTTTCTGGTTGATATGTAGATGCATTTCTTTTGGTGTTCATAAGCCCTGAATGCATCTTCCTGCCATGTGGGCCCCCCAGGCATAATCTGATGCATCTGTTAAGGTTTGGCTGGCAGGGAGTAGAGTGAAGGGCAGTCCCATGTTTTGGTGACATGCCTTTGCCCACCATAGAAACTCCTGTTACAGGCAGGGAATGAGAGGAATCATGGTTTCCAGACTGTGTGAATGTTGACTCCATAAACTTTTTGGGTACCATTGAAGTTCTCATATGCAGTCTTGAATATGGAATTAATAGGATGCCATAAAGCCAGGAGCTTGCAGAATTTGCCTTGCAGAAGACTGGGTTTTTGTTGCCATTGGTTTGAAGTAAGCAGTCAGTTGCCTTTGCTTGTTTGGCGTGAGGTAAGCCATCTGGGCAGTTGTATCCAAGCTTGAGCCCAGGAAATGTTATCTTTTGAGAGGGTACCAGTTGTGATTTCTTTTTGTTTATTGTGTACCCCAGGCATGTTAGAAGTCTTTTCACAAATTCCAGGTGTCGAAGAAGAGTGTTCTTGTTCTTTGCTTGAATGAGGCAGTCATCCAAGTAAGGGTAAATTTGTATACTTGTCTGCAAAATGCAATTACTGGTGCCAGGCACTTTGTAAAGACCCTGGGCGCAGTAGATAAGACAAAGGGTAGTGCAGAGAATTGGTAATGCATTAAGCCAGCCTTGAATCTGAGGTAACTTCTGCATGATTGTCTTATTGGGACATGCAGGTATGCCTCAAGTCTAAAGTCACCAGCCAAGCATTCTTGCCCAGCATGGGCAGAAGCTGCTGCAAAGTCAGCATTTTGAATTTTGGAATGTCCAGGTATGTGTTCAACATCGATAAATCCAGTATTGGCCGCTAGGCCTTGTCCTTTCTGGGTACTAAGAACAGTCTTGATTAAAAACTTTGTCCTTTTTCCTGTTCTGGTACTGTCTGAATGGCCCCCATATCCATGAGGGACGTAACCTGTTTCTGTGCCTCTGCCCATTGATTTTTTGGCAGATCTGGCCAACCATTTGTCATTGGCAGAGTGTGGAAATGGAATCTGTATCCCTGTGATACGTTGTTTAGTACCCAGTTGTCCTGGGGTATTAACTGCCAATTTTGAGCAAAAAGTGCTAATTTTCCCCCTATGGGTGCTGCCAAAAGTTAAGTGCTTGGTGTAGACAGAGGGAAGTCATTGGGATTGCTTTCTGTAGGTTTGCGCTTTATCTCCTCCAGATTTGGAGGTGGAAGCGCCCCATTGCTTTGACCTGTATGAATCTTACGCCTGGTATCTGGAACCCTTAGGGCGTCTGGATTTGCCCCTTTGAGCTCTGTCTGACACAGGAAAGGACCAATTTTTTTGTAGGCCAGTGTCTACTGAATCTTGGTGGCTGCACTTGTAAAGAAGTCTTTGACAGTTTGCATAGACTTAGCTTTGTCTTCCATTTTCTTTAAAACCTCTTCTGCCTTAATACCAAACAGAGAATCATGCTGTAAAGGTGCATCTGACAATTTAGCTTTAACATGATCAGGCAAATTTTGTTCCTTTAACCAGGCATGCCTCCTAATCACAGATCCAGTAATTGTGGCCCTGCAGGAGGCCTCTAAGGAATCAAAACCACATTGCAAAGTATGCTTTCCAACTTGCTCAGCTGCATGCAATAATTCCTGCAATTCTTTATTTTCTGCACATTCTGAAATCAACATCATTTTCTGTTTCAGCAATCCCACAACATGTTGTTGGTACTTAAGCATATGAAATTGACAGTTTAAGACCCTGACTGCCAATGTTGCAGATGTATAAACCTTTTTTCCTCATCTGTCTAGTGCCCTTGAATCTGTCAGAGGGGTTAGAATTTTTTGCTGTTGAGGCCTTAACTCCCTTTGGATCCTGTGAAATAGTTTCAGGATCAGTAGCTGGGTTTATGAATAAAAATTTGTGAGAGTCAAGAACCCTGTAATATCTGTCAGGCTTACTGGGAGCCAGAGGTAAGGAGTCAGAGGTCAAACTCTACTCCGAAAACACATCATCCACAATGTCTAAAACAGGGGGAATGGCTAAAGGCTTGTGCTGAGGGAGAAGGAAATCCCTGCGCCTCTGAGAAGTCTTGACTCTCCCAGTGAAAATGCTCCCTCAAAGTATAGAAGGTTTCTCCAAATGAATAATCCTCAGGAGGAGATACAGATGTAATAGACTCCTCAGCATCAGAATCCTCAAAAGGAGGTATAGATAATTCCTGATCAGAAGAGGAATCAGAAGAAATAGAAACCTGATCTGAAGATTCATAGTCAGTGTCTTGCCTAGGCCTCTTATCTGGAGGGGGGATGGGTACCCCTGATCAGTTAATAAGGTCTTCAGCCATTTTGATAATCTGTTTTTTTAGGCATAGAGGCCTGTGCAAATGGCTCAAGCGTCATTTTTTTTAGTTTTAGAAGTTGCTTTTGTCATTGGTTTTGCAGCTGTCTGTTTGATATACAAATGTTGAGGTTTGAATACACCCTCAGAAGCCGGTGCCTGCTCAGCGGCTCCGGACCCATCCAAGGGAGAGACATCCATCGGTCCAATACCTTGAGTATCTTGTGGCATGTCGGACTCCACATGGGTGTCGGTAGAGGTCTGCGACTCGAAGGTAGTGGGTATCAGGGGCTGCGAAAGCACCTCACTGAGTACCAGCAAACCGGCGACTGACTTAGAAGCTTTGTCGTCTGTTTTGGATCTCGACTGCCTTTCTCAGTCCTTTGCTTTGCATATTTTTATGTACTCCGGTAGTCGGACTGCTATCAGATGACATTTCTGGGTAGTTAAATAGTTTCCAAAATACTTTGATGCAAAAATATACAGACGCTTAATAGCGCATTGGTTAAATCTAGCACAAAACCGACAGCCAGGCACGTTGTGATCAGGGCCTGGGCAAGGAACACAGTATAAATGGAAATCCTTGAGAGGTATTTGCTTCCCACAAGTAATATAATTATTAACTTTTTCTGACATCGGTAAAAAGCAAGAAAAAAGTTCCCCCAACGGGGTACTTGGCTTTAGTGAAGACTTCGGTTCTGAAACTCACTCGAATATTTCAGTAGTCGGCCAACCGGCACTTGCAAAATGCTTCTGCTTCGGGCACTGCGAGGCAAGAAAGACTAAAGAAAATGGCGTCTGCTGCATGTTTTATACCCCTGACATCATGGAAGAGAAGACAGCAACCGACGCAGGACCCAAGACTTTGGAATTCAGGCCGACTGAGGACAACCTGTCAGCAGATTACCCAAATGTAATGACTGCAACAGTGAAACACGAAGAAAGTACAGTTGTGTACCTGCCATAAATGTAGATGTTAGAGTGTATTCACTGTTGCAGTCATTGCACACTTGGGTTATCCTGCTGGCAGGCTACCCTCAGTTGGCCTGAATTCCAAAGTCCTGGTCCGGCGTCGGTTGCTGTCACCTCTTCCCTGACGTCAGTGCGCCAGGGGTATAAAAGATGCAGCAGACACCATTTTCTTCAGTTTTTCTTGCCCCAGATGTCAGGTGCTCCCAAAAGGGTAGGCTAAAACACATTGCTTATAAAAGCGTGCACGAAAATAAACAATACCTTCATCTACAAGCAAATACACCACATAGGTTGTATAGAATAGAGAAGTACAGATGAGTCCCAGCAAAGAAAGGGGGATGGTGGGTGGGTAACCTGGACTGCAACAGTGAATACACTAACATCTACATTTATGGTAGGTACACAACTGTACTATTGTAGGTACACAACTGTACTATGTTCATCGTGCTTCACTGTTGCAGTCATTACAATTTGGTTGAATCCCAAACCTAAGGTTGGGCGGCTGGGTCTAAATAGAATTAGGAGTGGCTATAAGGCCCTGCAGAACTGCAGTGGCAAAGCCTGCTCCGGATTTAGAGTAAAGAGGTAAGTGGTAGTGCTTAGTAAAAGTGTGCACTGAAGTCCAAGTTGCAGCCCCTAAAATATCCTTGGTTGGTACTCCTCTGAGGAAGGCTGCTGAGGTGGCTGCTGCCCTGGTAGAATGTGGTCTAATGCCCTTAGGCACTGATTTGCCATGTTGAGAATAGCAGAACTGAATGCAGTGTCCTATCCATTTTGAAATAGTCTGCTTTGAGATGGCCTTTCCTTGTGATCCTGCAGCATATGCCACTAAAAGTTGCTCAGTCTTTCTGAAAGCTTTAGTTTTGTCCAAATAGAAGCGCAGCTGTCCGTGTATGTTCAAAGAATGCAGAAGTCTCTCCCCTTTATTCTGTGGGTTTGGGTAAAAAGTAGGCAAATGAATGGTTTGGTTAAGAGCCACACTGGACACTACACCTTAGGCATAAATGTTGGGTTTGTCCTTAGAGAAACCCTGTCCGGATGGAAGATAAAAGCTTCCACAGCCATTAATGCCTGTAGCTCTGAGACTCTTCTTGCTGAAGTAGTTGCTAGGAGCAGAGCTGTTTTCCATGATAAGAATTTTATCTCAGCTGTATTGGCTGGCTGAAAAGGAGGCAGTGCGAGTTTTTCCAAGACAAAATGGTACTGGTGCTCTCCTTGGAGGTCTTATGTTTTTATCCCCCCTGAGGTACTGCCTATGCAATGGATTTGAAAAAATAGGTGGGTCCGTATTGTAATGAGCTGAAATGGCAGAGGCATGGATCTTAATTGATTAGAAGGATAGGCCTTTGTCCAGCATCTCAGTTAGATATTGTAAAATCTGAGGAATATTTGGATCAAGTGTGTCAATTCCTTGAGCCTGGTTCCAAGCACAGAATCTCTTCCATTTTTCTGCATAAGATTTTCTGGTACTGGGGCTCCTGGCCTCCAAAATAACATCCATAACCACTTTAGAGAGAGAGGTGTATTCTGAATGGTTACACTATCTGCCATGCAGCTAGATTTAGGGTTCTGAGTTGGCTGTGCAGGATCTGATTGTTTTGTTGGGTCAGTAAATGAGGAATTTGAGGCAATGTCCAGGCTGGGCCTTGAGACATGCTCCTTAGGATTGGGTACCAGTGTTGATGTGGCCAATCCGGGGCAACCAGTATCATTTGTGGCTTCTCTTATCTGTCCTTTAGGAGTACCTTGGGGAGGAGAGGCAGTAGAGAAAAGGTATATACTGTAAGGTTGTTCCAGCTGAATGACAAAGCATCCACTTTCCATGCTTGTTTGTGATAAGTCCTTGTGCAGAATCTCTGAAGTTGGCAGTTGTGATGGGAGGCAAAATTATCTAGGTCTGGGCATCCCCATTTCCTTATGTTGAAAATTTGTGGATCTAGTTTCCACTCGTGAGGATCCATGAGGTTTCTGCTTAGTCTGCCAGAGAATTTGTTTTTCCTGGCAGGAATTGTGCTTGCAGGTGTACTTGGTAAGTCAATGCTGTGTTCCACAAAATCATGGCTTGTCTGCAGAGGGGGTAGGAATGTGTGCCCCCCTGCTTGTTTATGTACCACATGACTGTGGTGTTGTCAGTCTTTATCAGCAGCTGTCCTGGATGAAGTAGGTCCTTGAAGGTTGTCAGGGCATTTTGTACAGCTAGTATCTCTTTTTGATGTGAAGATGCCTTTGGCTCGGGGGCCATGTGTCCTGAATACATTTTCCTGCCACGTGGGCCCCCAGGCATAATCTGATGCATCTGTTAGCGTTTGCCTGGCTGTGGGTAAAGTGAATGGCTGTCCCTGGTTGTGGCGACAGGCCTGTGCCCACCATCGAAACTGTTGCAGGCAGGGAATGAGTGAAATTAATGATTCCAGGCTGTGGCAATGTTGAATCCAAACACTTTTTAGATACCACTGTAGTTTCCTCATATGCAGTCTTGCATGTGGAATTAGCAGGATGCCATGTAGCCCACAGCCTGCAGAATTTTCCTTGCAGATAGCTGGGTTTTTGTTGCCATGCTTTTGAAGTAAGTTAGTTGCCTTTGTTTGTCTGGCGTGAGATAAGCCATCTGGGCAGTTGTATTTAAGCTTGCACCCAGGAATATTATCTCTTGAGAAGGTACTAGTTTTGATTTTTCATTTACTGTGTACCCTAGGCAAATTAGTAATCTTTTTACAAATGCCAGATGCTTTAGTACGTCTTTGGTCTCTGCTTGAATAAGGCAGTCGTCCAAGTAGTGATACATTTGAATTCCTCTTTGTCTGCAGAATGCAATTACTGGTGCCAGGCATTTTGTGAAGACCCTGGGCGCAGTAGATAAGCCAAAGGTCAATGCAGAGAATTCGTAGTGCATTGAGCCAGCTATGAATCTGAGGTATCTTCTGCAAGATTGTCTGATTGGGACATGCATGTATGCCTCTGAGGTCCAAAGTTACAAGCCAAGCCTTCTTGCCCAGCATGGGCAGCAGCTGCTGCAGAGTTGAGTCAACATTTTGAATTTCGGAACGTCCAGAAAAGTATTTAGAATAGACAGGTCCAGAATTTGTCTCCATGCTTTGTCCTTTCTTGGTACTAAGAAAAGTCTTGAGTAAAATCCTTGTCCCTGCTCTTGTTGTGGCACTGACTGAATAGCCCTCATGTCCATGAGAGATGAAACTTGTTTTTGTGCCTCTGCCCATTGACTGTGTGGAAGGCCTGGCATACCTTTTGCCTTTGGAAGGGTGTGAAAGTGGAACCTGTAGCCCTGAGAGACTATATTTAAGACCCATTTGTCCTGGGTGATCATGTGCCAATTTTGTGAAAAAAGTGCTAGCTTTCCCCCTAAGGGTGCTGCCAAAAGATAAATGCTTGGCAATGGCAGAGGGAAGTCATTGGGACGGTTTCCTAAATGGCTGTGATTTGTCTTCTGCGCTTTTGGAGGTAGAAGCACCCCATTGTTTGTGCCTGTACGAGCCCTGGGGATGTTGTCTGCCTCTAGGGAGTCTGTATCTGCCTCTTTCTGGCCTGTTTGACACAGGAAAGGACCAATTCTTAGGTCAGTTTCTGATAAATCTGGGTGGCTGTACCTATAAGAAATCCTTTACTGTCTGCACAGATTTAGCTTTATCCTCCATTTTCTTCAACACCTCTTCTGCCTTAACACCAAACAAAGTATCTTGCTGTAATGGAGCATCCAGTAATTTTGCTTTGACATGATCAGGCAAAGTCTGTTCCTTTAACCAAGCATGCCTTCTAATGACAGAACCTGTTACAGCGGCCCTGCAAGAGGCCTCCAATGAATCATAACCACATTGCAAAGTATGCTTTCCCACTTGTTCAGCTGCATGCAATAAATCCTGCATTTCCTTGTTCTCAGAACATTCAGAATTTATCAACATTGTCTGTTTTAGCAGAGACATTAAGCATTGCTGACATTTAAGCATATAAAACTGACAATTTAAAGCCCTTACAGCCAAGGTAGCAAAAGTGTAAACTTTTTTCCCCCATCTGTCCAGTGCCCTTGAATCTGAGGGGACAGGGTTTTTTGCAGTAGCAGCCTTGACTTCTTTGGGACCCTGAGAAATAGTTTCTGGGTCAGCAGCAGGGTTTTTATATAGAAATTTATGAGAATCTGGAACCCTGTAGTATCTGTCTGGCTTAACAGGTGCAGGAGGAAGAGACGGGAGACAGGCCGGACTCTGAAAATACATCTACAATGTCTAGAACCGGTGGAATAGCAGGTAGTCTGTGCTGAGGTAGTTAATAGAACTTGCTGGAGGGATAGAATCCTGTCCCAGAGACTCCCCCATGCTTTGGAACCGGATTCCAATCTACATTAGTCAGAGCCCCTCACTAACTCTCTTCAAGAGAAACCTTGACAAGTGGATGGGAAACGGAAAATTTTACCCCTGGGATCACTGCAGTGGCTCTGCTGGACAGAGGCACAGGGAACTAATGGCATTGCTGGACAGAGGCACAGGGAACTAATCTAAGGGGGCGGCGAAAGCCAACACATTCTGGCTAGGCTTACATATGCCCTCAGGCAGATAGCCTAGTACTTACCTATGAACCTAAAAGAAAGTCTCTGAGCCTTTTCGTAGAATCCGAGTAATCTTGGCTCTCCCAGTGGAAATGCTCCCTCATGGTATGCAGGGTTTCCCCAAAGGAGTAATCCTCAGGAGGAGAAGCTGAAGGAATAGATTCTTCAGCATCAGAATCCTCATAGGGAGGAATAGAGTATCCCTGTTCTGAAGAGGAGTCAGAGGAAATGGAAACCTGATCAGAGGAATCCTATTCAGTGTCTTGCCTAGGCCTTTTATCAGGAGGGGGATGGGAACCCCTGATCAAAGTAATTAGGTCTTCGGCCATTTTGAGCATCTGTTTCTTAGGCATGGAAGTCTGTCCTGGAGAGTGCTGTACTTGTTTCCTTGTCTTTAAAACTGTTTTGGTCTTCGTCTTGGATGCTGAAGTTGGCTTGATATAAAGCTTTGTAGGTCTGAAAACACCCTCAGAAGCCGATGCCTGCTCAGCGGCTCTGGACCCATCTGAGGGATTAGTTTCCAAAAGGTCCAATACCTTGAGTATCCAGAGGCCTAGTTGTCTCCACGTGGGAGTTGGAGGTGGCCTGTGGCTCTGAGGTAGCGGGTGTCAGGGGCTGCGAAAGAGCCTCACTGAGAACCGGCAAACTGGCGACTGGCTTAGAGGCGGCTTCGCCGTCTGTTTTGGACCTCGGATGCCTGTCCTTTTCTTTTTCCTTGCGCTTTTTATGAACTCCGGTCGTCGGCTGTTCCGATGGCATTATATAGTTAAACCTTCGGCCAAAGTAATGAAAAGCAAAATCGTACCAACGCTTAACAGTGCGTTGGTTAAATCTAGCACAAAACAAACTAGCAACATCGTGGTCAAGGCCTAAGCAAGGAATACAGTAAGAATGAAAATCCTTATGAGGTATTTGCTTCCCACACGAAATACAATTGTTAACATTTTCTGACATAGGTCTGAAGCAAGAAAAAAAAAAAAAGTTTCCCCAACGGGGTACTTAGCTTTATTGAAGACTTCGTATCTGAAATTCAATTTCGAAAATCTCAGGAGTCGACTGACCGGCACTTGCAAACTGCTTTTGCTTCGGGCACCGCACAAAAGAAAGACTGGAGAAAATGGTTTCTGCTGCATCTTTTATACCACTGGTGCACTGACGTCAGGGAAGAGGTGACAGCAACTGACGCCGGACCAGAACTTTGGAATTCAGGCAGACTGCGGGTAGCCTGCCAGCAGGATAACCCAAGTGCAATGACTACAACAGTGAAACACTATGACCACTACCTGGGCAGTACACAGACAGTTGGTTCAGTGGTTAGATAGACTGTTATTACAACTTGACAGGTATCTGGTCTAAGAGTCATATTTAATATGAAACGCCAAGGAAGAATCTTTCACAGGACCCAGCTGGGCTGCTCTGTGTGAACAGGTTGTGTTTGCAGTTACAGTGGAAGGAAGCCTGATTGTCGTGAATTATTGGAGTTGTGTTTAAGCATGGACAGGAATGGGGTTGCTCATTGTAAACAGTTTCTGTTAGTATTTTGTATTACACTGGAAGAAGGCTGCTTGCTAAGAATGTTTTTGTTAACCGTGTTAAACGAACCAACAAAGTACAGTTGTGTACACTTACCTTAAATGTAAATGTTAGAGTGTATTCACTGTTGCAGTCATCCCATTTGGGTTATCTGCTTGCAGTAGCCCTCGGATCGGCCTGATTATCAAAGTCTTGGGTCCTGCGTCAGTTGCCGTCTCATCTTCCATGACGTCAGGTAGTCAGGGGAATAAAGCATACAGCCGACGCCATTACATCAGTTTTTCTTGCCCCAGATGTCAGGTGCCCCCCTAATGGGAAGCAATTAAATATATATGCAAGGTTATACCTCCAACAAAAAAGCAAATACACCAAAAAAAGCTTCTAAGCATAGTAAAGAGGTAGTAAAGAGGTATAGCCAAAAGAAATCAGGGGGCAGGAGGGAAGGTAACCAGGACTGCAACAGTGAAAACACTCTAACATCTACATTTATGGTAAGTGTACACAACTGTACTATGTTCTTCGTGTTTCACTGTTGCAGTCATCACATTTGGGTAGATTCCCAAAGCTAAGGATGGGAGGAGGAATTCAGATTAGGACAAGCTTTAGGGCCCTGCAAGACTGCAGTGGCAAAACCAGCTCTGGATTTAGAGAAAATTGGCAAATGGTAATGCTTGGTGAAAGTATGTACAGAACCCCAGGTAGCAGCTTCTAGGATGTCCCTGGTAGGGACACCTCTGAGAAATGCAGCCCTGGTTGAGTGTGGTCTTATCCCCTGTGGGATAGGTTTTCCATGGTGCTTATAGCAGAAATGAATGCAATGGCCTATCAATTTAGAAATGGTTTGCTTTGAAATGGCCTTCCCCTCTGCCCCTGCAGCAAATGCCACCAGCAGCTCTTCAGATTTCCTGAGAGGTTTAGTCCTGTCCAAGTAAAATCTAAGTTGTCTGCGCACATCTGAGTGCAGTATCCGTTCCCTCTTTGTTCTGTGGATTAAAAAAGAAGGTTGGCAAATGAATGGACTGATTAAGAGCCACATTGTATACTACCTTGGGCATGGAGGAATTGGTCCTGAGAGACATCCTGTCCGCATGAAAGATGATGAAAAGGCTCCACTGCCATAATGACCTGTAATTCAGATACCCTTCTTGCTGAAGTGATGGCTAAAAGGAAGGCTGTTTTCCAAGAAAGGAAGTTTAACTCTGCACTTTCAGCTGGCTCAAAAGGAGGTAGAATGAGTTTTTCTAATACAAAGTTAAGGTCCCATGCTAGTGTTGGGGCTATCCTGGGTGGTCTTACATTTTTGCCCCCTCTGAGGATCTGCTTAAGCAGTGGATGAGAGAAGAGTGGTGGTTCTGTGTTGTAATGAGCTGAAATGGCTGAGCCATGAATTTTGATTGAGTAAAAGGAAAGGCCCTTGTGAAGCATCTCAGTTAAGTACTGAAGAATCTGAGGTAAACTGGGCGCTGCTGTGCTCATCCCCAGAGTTTGGTTTCAAGAACAGAATTTTTTCCATTTTCAGCATAAGATTTTCTAGTACTAGGCCTCCTTGCCTCAAGAATGACATCCAACACTTGTTTACTGAGGGATGGTAACGGAGAGGATCAGGTAATTAGCCAGGCTGCAAGGTTCAGGGTTTGAAGCTGAGGATGCAGAATCTGGCCCTCCTGCTGGGACAGCAGGGTAGTGGTCTGAGGCAGGTGCCATGGTGCCAGCAATGACCCACTACACAAAAGGGGTACACCTGTGTTGGCGTGGCCAGTCTGGTGCAATCAGTATCATCCTTGGTTTGTCCCGTTTGATCTTTAGTAGTACCTTGGAGAGGAGAAAAAGCATAAACTGAGATTTTTCCAGGTGAAGGACAGGGCATCCACTTTCCAAGCTTGTTTGTGGAGAGTCCTTGTGCAGAATTTGTCCAATTGGTAGTTCTGGGGGGAGGCAAACAGGTCTATATCTGGGCTCCCCCATTTGTTTATCAACATGTTGAAAGTCTTTGAATCCAGTTTCTACTCGTGTGGATCCGTGAGATTTCTGCTTAGTTCATCTGCCAGTGTATTTAGCTTTCCTGGCAAGAATTGAGCCTGTAGATGCACTTGGTAGCTCAAGGCTGTGTTCCACAGAGCCATGGCTAGTCTGCAGAGGGGATATGAGTGGGTTCCCCCCTGCTTGTTTATGTACCACATAACAGGGGTGTTGTCCATCTTTACCATTAATTGTCATGGAAGAATGTGGTCCTTTAAGGCTGTCAAAGCATTCTGTACCGCTAACATTTCTTTTTGATGGTTATGCAGGTGCATTTGACTTGGGTTCCATTTGCCCTTAATGCACTTCTCTGCCAAGTGAGCCCCTCATGCATAGTCTGATGCATCTGTTATAGGGTTTGGGCGGCAGGGGGTAGAGAATGGTAGTCCCTTGTTTTGGTGGCAGGCCTCTGCCCACCAAAGGAACTCTAACTGTAGGTAAGGTATGATAGGGATCATTGCTTCTAGATCCTGAGAATGTGGACACCATAAGCTTTTTAGACACCACTGCAGTTTCCTCATATGCAGTCTTACATATGGAATTAGGAGTATGCAGGAGGCCATGAACCCAAAGGCTTGCAGTATTTGTCTTGCAGATAGCAGGGTTTTTGTAGCTATTAGTTTGAAGTAAGCTGTCAAATTAATTTGTTTCTCTGGCGTGAGGAAAGCCATCTGGGCAGTTGTGTTCAAGCTTGCTCCCAGGAATATAATTTGTTGACAGGGTACAAGATGGGATTTCTTTTCGTTTACGGTGTACCCCAGACAAGTCAGCACCTTTTGTACAAATGCCAGATGATTCAAAAGTTTGTCCTGGCTTTCTGCCTGAATCAGAATCATCCAGGTATGGGTATATTTGAATATTTCTTTGCCTGTAAAATGCAATGACTGGAGCTAGGCACTTTGGCTTATCTACTGCACCCAGGGTATTCACAAAGAGCAGTGCAGAAAACTGATCGTGCATGTAACCTGCTTTGAAGCGTAGGTATCTTTTGCAAGATTCCCTGATTGGGATGTGCAGGTAGGCTTCCTTTAAATCCAGTGTTACCAACCAGGCATCCTTGCCTAGCATAGGAAGCAACTGGTGAAGAGTTAGCATCTTAAATGTTGGGATCACCAAAAAGGTGTTTAGGATAGAAAGGTCCAGGATAGGATGCCATGTGTTGTCTTTTCTGGGTACCAGGAAAAGTCTTTAGTAGAAACCTTGTCCCCTTTCCTCTTCTGGGACAGTTTGAATAGCTCTTATACTTAAGTAAGAGAGAATACTTGCTTTTGAGCCTCTTGCCCACTGATTTGGGGGTAGATCTGGCCAACCGTTTGGGGTTGTTAAAGTGTGGAAGTGGAATCTGTATCCTTGGGAAACTATATTTAAAACCCATTTGTCCTGGGTAATGAGTTCCCAGTTTTTTGCCTGCACAGCAATCTTTCCCCCTAAAGGAGCAGTCAGTTGAGAAGGGCTTGGAAGTTTTAAAGTTGTCATTGAGACAGTTTACCATAGGGGGAGTCTTTATTACTCCTTGATTTGGAAATGAGAGCCCCCCACTGCTTAGTCCTGTGTGTACCTTGAGACTGAAGCCTGTGTGCTCTGCTGGCTCTGGGTTTGGACTGAGAAGGCCTGGAAGAGGCAGGAAAGGACCAATTCTTAGAGGGCCAATGCCTACTAAATCTTGGAGGTTGTTCTTGTAGGAAATCTTAACAGTTTGCATAGATTTAGTTTTTTGCTCCATCTTTTTGAGTACTACTACTGCTTTGTTGCCAAACAGGCGGTCCTGATTTAAGGGAGCATCCAGCAATTTAGCTTTAACATGATCTGGCAAAGATTGTTCCTTAGACAAGCATGCCTTCTAAGTACAGACCCAGTGACAGCAGCCCTGCAAGATGCCTCTAGTGAATCAAAACCACATTGCAAAGAATGTTTTCCAACTTGTTCAGCAGAATGCATTAAATCCTGTAAATCCTTATTTTCCGCACAGTCCGGAACAAACAACTTTCTGTTTAAGCAATCCAATAATATGCTGCTGATATTTTAACATATGAAACTGGCACTTTAAGGCCCTAATGACCAAGGTTGGAATCGCAATCAGAGGGGGTAGGATTTTTGGCAGTAGTAGCCTTAATGCCCTTGGGTCCCTGTGAAATGGTCTCAGGATCTGCAGTAGGATTTTTAAAGAGGAACTTGTGAGAGTCAGGAATCCTGTAATATCCATCAGGTTTTCTGAGAGCAGGAGGTAAGGAGTCCGGGTCCAAGCTAGATTCCAAAAAGGCATCATCAACAATGTCCAGTACAGGGGGGATAGCTAAAGGCCTGTGTTGGGGCAGGAGTAAGAAATCCCTAAGCCTCTTTTTAGAATCAGAGTAATCCTGGCTTTCCCAGCGAAAATGCTCCTAAGAGTATGCAAGGTTTCACCAGAGGAGAAATCCTCTGGAGGGGAAGCAGAGGGTGTCCTCTGCATTAGAATCCTCATAGGTAGATCAGGGTAAATTCCTGGTCATCAGACAAAACAGAAATTTCAGAATCCTGATCAGAAGTATCATAAGCAAATTCAGTCCTAGGTCTCACAGGGGGAAGGTTGGCTTCCCCTGATTAAAGTAATAAAAGTATTCAGCCATTCTTATTTGTTTTTTAGGCATAGAGGCCTGACCATGCGGTCTGGGCATCGGTTTTCTAGGCATGGATCAAGTTTTAGGCCTTGAAGAAGATGGTATTGGTTTAATATGAAAGTTAGTAGGCCTGAATACACCCTCAGAAGCTGGCTCTGGACCCATCCAAGGTACAGACATCCGCAGGATCCACAGTTGAAGCATCTCCGAATGGGTCTCAGTAGAGGCCTGCGAATCTGAAGTAGCGGGTATCAGGGGCTGCAAAAGCAATTCAGAGTACCGGCAAACTGGCGACTAGCTTAGGAGAAGCATCGTCGGCAGCTTTGGACCTAGACGGCCTGTCTCTGTCTATCTTTGCATTTTTTCGGAATGTCGGTAGTCGGGTGGCTTACCGAAGCCATACCTGGGTAATTGAACAGAGTACCAAAATATTTAGAAGCGTAAATATACCAACTACAAATAGTTCGTTGTTTAATTAAGGCACAAAACAGACGGCAAGGTATGTCGTGGTCAGGGCCTAGGCAAGGAATACAGTATGAATGAAAATCTTTGAGGTATTTGCTTTCCACAAAAAATGCAATTATTGACTTTTACTGACTGTTTACAGCAAGAAAAAACTTCCCCAACGGGGTACTTAGCTTTAGTTGAAGACTTTGGTTCTGAAACTCGAAAATGCAAATTTCAGTAGTCGGCCGATCGGCACTTGAACTGCTTCTGCTTCGGGCACCACACGGCAAGAAAGACTTGTGTAATAGCATCGGCTGCATGCTTTATACCCCTGACTACCTGACGTCATGGAAGATGAGACAGCAACAGACGCAGGACTCAAGACTTAGATAATCAGATAGACTGAGGGCTACTGCAAGCAGATAACCCAAATGTGATGACTGCAACAGTGAAACACGAAGAACATCAGCACCAACCAACTCATCCTAGTTGAAGGAAATGTCGGCAGGTGAGTTGTGCTGTATGTGATTTTGGGACAACTGGATATCTCTGGGTCTGCCTGCCTTTATATAATAAGGGCCTGTCACAATACAACACTGAAGACCAGTAAAGTTTGACTGTGGACATATGACTGGCTATCCTGATGTGGTACATGGGCTTGTCAGACAGCAATACTGTTGCTACAAGCCAGGCATGGGGTTGAGCAACTTATCTGAATGGAACAGTGTTACAAAACGTTAAACATAAAGCTACAGGACCGCATGGTGTTGCAGGCCAGTATACAATCAGAATTTTTCTGCATTTGTATGCAGCACCAACACATCCATTTGGACATAGCATAAAATGTATGGTCAAGAGAGGTGGAAAGCAAGCTAGGATGTCTGTGGGAAGCAGGGCAGCATTACTACACCTACAACAGTACAAACTGAAAAGCCTGGTTACAACCCAGGCTTAATTGCACTGTAATATTTACAAAGGATTTAACAATCTCCAAGATACAGGCCACACACAATAAATGCCTGTCTAGAGGAGGAATTCCATTTTCACATTTGCATTTTTTTAAACAACTTTACTCCATTACTCTCTATTCTGTCAAAATGTAATACAAGCGTGAACAAGCCACAAAAACAGTGGACTAGAGTAACAATATGAACAAAAAGGCAGATAAGTCACTAAAGCTAACAGTGCCTGGTTGCAATAGTAGTAGTTTTACCGCACTACTTACAAATCAACCAAGTCTAATGAAGCAAAGCGAAGCTGCATAAATACCAACAAATAGCCCTGAAACCTGTGGCATAGACTGTGCACCAAAACAGGAGAGTAGAAGAAAAAAAAAATACGTGAAAAAATCTTTACGAAAGGAACAAATACAATGAAAATGGTCAAGTTAATAGTCAAAGTTTGTAATTAACCTCCAAAATGAAGTTTTAACATGCAGAAATGTGAAAAACAAAACAGCAGCCTGCTGCAGTGTTCAGCTGCACACATTAGATACAAGAAGATCCAAGAAAGAGAAAGTGTCTAAGTAAAGTTCTGTGGGTTGAATGGAGAATTCTGCCTCTACAGAAAGTTCAACTGCTGAATGCACAAGGCCTGATCAGACTTAATACTAGCGGTTAATTGTTTTAAATGCATTAAAAAGTGTAATTCACATTAGAGATAAAGGACTTACTTTGAACCTAAATTTAAAAAAAAGGACAAGTCAGCTACTTTGGGGATGGAAATGAGACAGAGGTCATCAGCAAGGTGTCAAAAGAATAATCATTCCATTGAATGAATACAGATTTAACACATCCACAGTCTTACACACCAACTGCACTTACATTCATACTATTGAACCACGTATCACTTAATCTTATGCAGCTAAAGACGTACTGTAAACAATTGTGCAAGTCCAACAACGTATAACTCTTACTCAGCTGTAAGTTGCCGGTCAGCAAAATGCCTACATTATGATTAGCAGGGAATTTAAGCTATGAGGTGTTAACACTGCTTCATCCTTTAAACATGGGTTTGAATCCATTTGCCTCAATTTCCTATACTATGTGGTGGAGCACTTACAGAGTGCGGGACAGTGAGTGAGAAACCCTGAGCTCCTGGACTGCTCTGGGAGGAAGGGGGGCTTGTGCATATTTGCTCATCTGGTTAAAAACAACACTTTTTTTTTTTTTTTTTTTAAGAACAAACAAAAACAACATTAGATTCTTATAGAGGGGCTCTAACAGTGCATGCTGGGCCAATGCATGCTGGCATTTAGGACCTTTTGGCCGTCATGAAGACAAACTCCTAAACAGGAACAGCATGTACTGAAAGTTTGGTAGAACAGCTCAGAAAATTGGAAGATGTCAGGAATGCATGCGGGAATGAACATGCAGCTTTTTTATTGTGCCATACGATTTGATGAGAAAAAATAATCACAGAATGTTATGATGCTGGGCATGACAGTGACGCCAGTTATCAGTGGTTTACATTTCCCACTTTCTTTCAAGGGTGTCAAGCTCTCCACTCCCAACCACCACAAACCCAGGGGACAGCATGAATGAGCAGCACAAGGAGTCCAAACTGTGACCCCCAAGACAGCTAGAAAATCAAAGCAACAAACATATCATGGGAAACTTGAGTACAGCATCAAAAGCAGTCTAGTGCAAATTTTTAGGTCATATGCCTTCATTGCAAAAAAGAGAAACTGAAAAATATATAGCAAGAAAACAACATTTACCTGTACGTTTACTGCAAAGCTTGTCTTTCACATTGTCAGCCTCATGAGAAAAAAATTCAATCAGTTCATCTTCATACTCTTCAGCTATGCTCTCACACTACAAATGCCCAGGAAATACCCGAAAGGAGGAGAAAAAAAGAAATTCAGTATTCTTTAAGTCAAAGACTGAAAAATGAGCACACATACATCCTCCTGATTTTACAAGTACTTTAGTACTGTCTGTATCTGATCATATTAGTCGCACCTTTTTTTAAAATGAAAGTATCAGAACCTAATGTTAACAGTCCTATCCTTCCGTAGGTTAAATATTAGTCCTTAATCCATTCTACATTCTCAGACCAATACTTTTATATACTTTGGCAGAACATGAGCCACTGATAAGATTGATAGTACAATAAAACATTCTACAGTTGTAAAACTGAGTGTCCACATGATAAAGCATAATGTCTATTTAGAGAAACTGTGATATGGCAGATCCCAGGGTAATGCTTTCCTGCCCCTGCAAAAAAGGCTAGTTATAGGCAGAGAATGGTGCTAGAGTTATCTTTAGCCATGACATGGATGTACAAAAAAAGCAAATATAAAACGCTCTGCTTTAAAACAGAAGCTGCAGTTACCACTGAAGTCCATTAACATGATAGACGCTCAAAAAATGTGAAAGTGGCAACAGCAAACAGCATTACCAATGAGACCTGCACAGAGAGAGACAGACATGTACAGAGGCACGGGCACACATGCACGCATACACACAAAGACAGGGAGACAGTAATATACAGAGTGTAACAATGACACGTGTGGGGACAAAATCTGAGAAAAACATCTGCAAAGAACATGCAGAGAGAGACAGAAAGATGCACAAAAAGATGGGCACAGAGAGAGAGAGAGAGACAGAAAGATGCACACAAAGATGTGGCTTTGTTAAGGGTAGATCATGCCTCCTAAACCTGGTGGACTTTGAGACAGTTACCAAGGCATTAGAGGAGGGCAAGGAGGTCCACACAGCCTACCTAGACCTCGCAAAGGCTTTCAACACCATTCTCCATTCTAGTATTATAGACAAGCTCACCAGCTTGAACATAAACCCCTACGTCACGAGATGGGTTGCAAATTGGCTCATGGACAGAAGCCACACGGTGAGAGTTGCAGACTCTAGCTCTGACTCTAAACCAGTTCCAAGTGGCGTCCCCCAGGGCTCAATCCTAGGACCCCTCCTGTTCGGTATATACTTCTCAGAGGTACAGGCAAGCACAGAGGGACTTTGGCTGACCAAGTTCACAGATGACTGCAAACTAGGGGCCATAATTGATTCTCCGGCCGATACAGACACCCTCCAGAAGGGTCTCACTGAGACAAATACCTGGTGTCAAAATCATGGCCTCAAGATGAACGTCGAAAAGTGCATAGTCATCCCCTTTGGAAAAAAACGAAGTACCCGCGAACTACCACATAGGTGGTAGTCCCCTAAATACAGAAAAAGTAATAAGGGATCTGGAAACACAAGTAGATGGCAATCTCTCCTTTGATAATCATATTGCCAAGGTGGTTAGAAAATCCTTCTACGTGGCCCACCTAATCTCAAAAGGGTTCTCATCCAGAACAAAGGAGGCTATTGTGCCTCTACTCATCACTTATTAGACCTATTATAGAATACAACGCCCCATTTGGGATGTACCTTACAAAAGACACCTGCAACAGCTGGAAAGACCACAAAAGTAACTCACCACGAGGATTATTGGCCTCAAACAGATGCCCTATGCAGCCTGACTAAAGAAACTCCAGCTGTATTCGGTTGCATACTGCTTACTCAGAGGTGATCTTTGCTTGACATACAAGGCCATGTCCAACCCAGAATTGATGGATATGCTTCACCTAAAAAAAAAAAAAATTCCGAGAGCCACACGCTCTAGGGATATAAACCTTACCACAATGATAAATAGGATGTGCTGGAGGGATAGATTCCTGACCCAGAGACTCCCCCCATGCTTTGGAACAAGATTCCAATATACATCAAGCAGAGCCCCTCACTAGCACTCTTCAAGAGAAACCTTGACGGGTGGATAGCAAACAGAAAATTTACCCTGTGGATCACTGCAGTGGCTCTGCTGGACAGTGGCACAGGGAACTAATGGCTCTGCTGGTCAGAGGCACAGGGAACTAATCTAAGGGGGTGGCAAAAGCCAACACACTCTGGCTAGGCTTATAAATGCCCTTGGGTGGATAGCCTAGTGCTTACCTATGAAGCAAAGATGGGCAGAGAGATGCATAAAAACAATGAGGTAACAGACACTCACACAAAATGACAGACGTATAGACAGATGCAAGAGACTTCAGAGAGCAGAGCTAGACACACATACACTTACATATGGTCTCCAAGAGAAAAAGAAACCCATAGAGAATTCAAACATAACACAGAAACCTACACAAAGCAAGGGACACAGATGGAAAGTAACAGAGAGTGAGAAATATGGGTATTAGCTACATGAGGTGCACCCTCCACGGATTATATGGAAGACATGGATCTCTCCAACTTTGCCCAAGACAGGTATGAACCTATTACTGAGCAGCACTCTGTCTCCAAAGACGATGCTGCTGCTACAATATGAGCACAAATTACCGACTTCAACAAGTGGCTTAGCTTTTGGTGTCATTTGAAGGGGATACAAATTTTTCAGTCTGGGAGGATGTGATCAATACACCCCGCTGATTCACCACAGATGGTATGCACCTATCCCCTCTAGGTTTTTGAAAACTGGCTAAGACATTCCCCACCTCCATACTGCCTTTTTTGGTAATTAATGTCAGCCTGATATACCTACCAACATTAACTGTAAGAGCAAAGGATACCACGAAGGTGTTACTGTCCAGTG
>NC_056743.1:973079357-973146857 GCF_019279795.1 Protopterus annectens
TTTCAGAAGATCTGCTGTCAGATGGCTTACTGAAGCCCATATCGGAATTCGAAGACTAAGAGCAAAAGTATCTAGCTACAATAAGGGCCCGACTATGTATAGTTCTGGTGTTGAACAGAGCACAAAAACGACAGCAGGGGACGTTGTGGTCTGAGCCTAAGCAAGTGACGCAGTAAGAATGAAAGTCTCTGTGTGGTATTTGCTTTCCATAGGTGAGACAATTGTTAACTTTTTCTGACATCAGTTAGAGCAAGAAAAAAGGATCTCCAACGGGGTACTTAGCTTTAGAAGACCAACTTCAGTTTGGAAAATGAAACTCTGGTAGCAACCGACCGGCACTTGTGCAAACTGCTTCTGCTTAGGGTTCTTCAGCAAGAAAGACTGATGTAATGGCGTCGGCTGCCATATTTTATACTACTGACATCCTGGCATCAGTCCTAGAGCAACTGCAACAGACGCAGAAATACTAAGCCTCTGGTATTTGGGCTGACTGAGGACTACCTTGGCAGGGATAATCCAAATGCGATGACTGCAACAGTGAAACACGAGCATCCACACTTTGATCAGACCTGTAAAATACATGTTTTTCATGCAAGTCACTGCTGCAGTCATAAGCTCAGCCACAAACATCTGCATCACCTTTGGAGATATTTTGTCCCTTATGATGCATCATCCCCGCAGATGAATGAGACTTTGAATGCTCAAAAATGTGATTTGGAATTACTTGATTATAATCACCCCCAAGCCAGTGACAGTTCCCTCTGTACAGGATGCAATACCAGGAGAAGCTTGGACCCTTGTTTGCTGCTGCATTCTTAAAGAAAGTATTGGTGCCCTTTTAACATCAGTCTAGTCTTCTGGGAACTGAAGGTTGTGAACCTAGGTTTTGATAATCCGCTTCAAACACATTTAGGATATAGTCAGTGGTGATGCAGGTGAGACCACCAGCTGACGTTATGACTGCAGCAGTGACTACACTAACACCTACAATTAATTTAAATTAAATAATTTAACAAGTTTAATCATTAACTTAATCAAAATGCACCTCCTGCAAACTGTAAAATGTTAGTGCAACATCTTAAATAACTTAATGAAGTCATAGAATCCCACTTACTGACATGTTCCCAATTCCTCCTGCTTTAATCCCTTTGTACTTAAACTTGTGTCATTCTAATAGACTGCTAAAATAAATCAAACTCTAGGTCTATATTATAAGTTCAGACATCTGTTTAACCATCTGTTAAAAGGATTATGGTTACACAGTCTGAAACATCACTCATATGAGCGAAAGCTTTTTCAGAATGCAAGAAGCAATGCCCAGCAAAAAATTATTTTTAATTTTTGCTGTTTTTGATCATGCTAGATTAGATCCAACGTGTTTGATGTATACAAATTAATATATCTTAATGAGTATAACTATGTCACAATACAATGCATGCCTTGTAAACTTGCTCATTTGTCTGAGACTACAGAAACTGCATACGTGTTCATGGCACTTTCTTGTGTTTATTATTGTGCACAATTCCTACATTTACAACTGTATAATTATATATATTTTACCTCTTGCAGTATTATCTTTCAAGTGTCACACAAACTTTTTCTTCTGGAACAAGAGTCAAACTGGTCATTTACGATCAGTTCTCTACCCTAGTTAACACATACGTGCAAGGTGAGGACAGCTGTACTTTTTTCTTAAGCAACACTATTTGTCTGGCAAAAAAGCAGATTGAGGGTAGCAATGGTAGCAAGCAAAAAGCTAATTTTACCAGTTGAAAAGTGTGGGGTGGGGGTCTGGATATCTAACTTTACTGCAAGCTTTTTAACTCTGTATTTTCTGAAAACAGTTGCATTCAGTGTTTAAAACAGAATGGAAATAAAAGGTTGACAAGTTAAGAAGACAGCAAAGACTTTGTTGCACATCCACAGTGAGAAGGTATTTATGACAAGTCAATCTGGATGTAAATGAAACAGTAATATCTGCTTTAATTGGAGAAAGCTACCTTAAAGCTTTGTACCCTATACAACCATCTAGGGTGCTCCCTGATAGCCAGAAAATGTACAGGGCTATGAGAGATCAAGAATGGATTTCAATCATTAGGCCTTTATATACAAGAGGCAAAGGAAGAACATTTCCTGAAAAAAAGTTATGTACTTGCTGTTAACATTCCATTATAGCTCTCAACTGTCCAGATTGTCACAAAATGTCCAGATTTTTAGATCGTTTTTTTGGTCTGTTCCACATAAAATGTGGGTTTCTAAAAAAATCACAGATGACTGATGTCGCTACATAATGACATACAGTTTCAGCCTTCATATCCATCAGAAAATGCACGCAAATACAAATCTTGTTATTCTACCAACTTTCTAAGCCTGAAAGAACAGCATTTAAAAACTGTCCCTAGTTTCTGGCCAGAGTCCCCTTATTAGTTTAGGCTTTGTCCCTATTTCTTGCTCGAAGACGTTGAGAGGTATGCTTTCCATCTGTGTTGACCATTTCATTCTTCAACTGTTGGGTTTGGCTCCGATACTTAGAACAGTCTCAGCTGTTACTAAAGCTTGTGGCAACCAAAAAACTCGAGCTCCTCCCTTACCCATAATGCACCAACCCCTAACATACCCCAAATCTTGTTCATAGGTTTATACTAGGCTATCTGCCCTAAGGCATTTATAAGCCAAGCCCAGAGTTTTTGTGGCTTACGCCACCCCTTATGTTAAAAAATAGTGTGCCCATTAGTTTGTTGTGCCTCTGTCCAGCAGTGACACAGAGATGATTCCCGGGGTAAACCTACCATCTCCCATCCACCGGTCAAGATTTCTCTTGAACAGAGCCAGCGAGGTGCTCTGCCTCACATGGACCGGGATTTTATTCCACAACATAGGGAGTCTCTGGGTGACAAATCTATCCCTCCAGCATGTCCTATTTATATCCGTGCTAAGGTTTAAGTTGCTTGCTCTAGTGGATCTGGTAGATTTGGATTTTTTGAGGTGGAGCATGTCCATTAATTCCTGGTTGGACATGGCCTTGTATGTCAGGCACAGGTCACCTCTGAGCAGACGGTATGCAACTGAATAGAGCTGGAGTTTCTTCATTCTGGGAGCATATGACAGATTTTGGAGTCCCTTTATCCTTTTGGTGAGGAACTTTTGGGGTCTCTCCAATTGCTGCAGGTGTCGGGTGAGATACATCCCGAATGGGGAATTGTACTCTATCATTGGTCTGATAAGTGAAGAGTACAGGGGAACAATGACCTCACTTGATCTGGATGTGAATCCCTTCATGATCAGGTGGGCAATGTAGAAGGTTTTTCTAACCACTTTAGCAATGTGAGTGTCAAAAGAAAGGCCACTGTCAACCTGGGTCCCCAGGTCCCTGATGACCTCCTCTGTGCTTAGTGGATTGCCACCTATATGGTAGCTTGGGGTTACCTTGTTTTTCCCGAAGGGTATGACTATACATTTTTTGGCATTTAACTTCAGGCCATGGCTCTGGCACCAGCTATCAGTTTCCGTGAGACCCCTCTGAAGGATATCTGTGTCCGATGTACTTTCCACTATGGCTCCCAGTTTGCAGTCATCTGCAAACTTTGTCAGCCATAGTCCTCCTATGTTAGCCTGTACTTCTGAGAAGTAGATGCCGAACAACAGGGGGCCAAGGACTGAGCCCTGTGGGACACCACTTGTGACCGGCTTGGAGTCTGACATGGCGCCAGCTACTCTAACCCTGTGGGTTCTGTCCTTTAGCCAGTTTGCAACCCATCTTGTGACATATAGGTTTACATTTAAGCTGATAAGTTTCTCTATACTACCCGAGTGGGGTATTGTGTCGAAAGCTTTTGCAAGGTCAAGGTAGGCTGTATAGACTGCCTTTCCCTCATCAATGGCCTTGGTGACTGTTTCAAAAAAGTCGACCAAGTTCAAAAGGCATGATCTGCCCTTGACAAAGCCAAACTGGGTCGGGTCCAGTGTCTGCAAGTCCCCTATGTCTTTGTTTATGAGTTCCATTATGATCCTCTCCATAGCTTTGCAGACCAGGCTTGTTAAGCTTATGGGGCGGTAATTACCAGGGTCCGTAGAGGCACCGCCTTTGAGGAGTGGGACCACAGTTGCCGTACGCCACTCCTTGGGCACGTATCCTGTGGTAAGGCTAAGATTAAACAGCTGCCTTATGTGCAGGTTTAGTTCCTCATTGAGTTAGTGTAGCACACAGCCGGGGACACCATCCGGTCCCATTGATGCTGTGTTTTTAGCTTTAGAGAGAGCAGCTTTCACCTGCGCATTGGAGATGTCTGGGAGGCTGCACTCCGCTGGGATAGTTATCTCTCCTTTGGGGAGAGGGGTGAAGTTTGCACTGAACCTGTCTGCCAGTATGTTGGCAATGTCTGTGGGTTCAGTGATTTTTGTATCATTTTGGACCAATTCTGAGCATATCTGGGAGTTTCCACCCAGGTTTCTAACATAGCTGAAGAAGGCCTTATGATTGTCTTTTGAATCTATGGCAATTTTTCTCTCAAAATTGGTCTTGGATGATTTTACGAGTGCTCGTATTTTTTTTTTTACTAATAATGATCAAAGGTGTCTTCTCTTTTATGGATTTTGCTCTATCATGTAACAGCTTTCTCCTCTTAATGTAAAGTTTGTTTATGGCTGGGGTCCACCAGACTGGACGTTTGCCCTTGGTGGAAAGAGTCATGGTTTTATTAGGGATTGCCTGATCCATGCAGTCCTGGAGGTGTTCGTAGAAGGCATTTGTAAGGGCTTCCGCAGCTTGGGTTGTGGTTTCCACTGGCTCGGGGGCCTTGAAGGATACCACACCAGTCTTGAGTAGTGTGAAGTTTGCTTTAGAGAAGTTCTTCACTTTGGTCTTTTTTGTTTGGGGGTGGGGGCGGGATGTGGATATCCAGTGAGATTAGTTTATGATCTGATCTCACCAATGAGGGATATACTTCCTGTGTGGAGCATTTTGTCCCCATGTTTGTGATGATGAGATCCAGTATATTTTCTCCTCTTGTGGGAACGGTGACTAGTTGTTCCATGGCATTTGAATTTATGAACTCCAGGAACCTTTGGGCTAGAAAGTTTGAGCTTGAGTAATGTTCCCAGTCTATATTCGGGTAGTTGAAGTCACCCAATATAATGGTGTTTGGAGATACTTTTATACCCTCCAGTGTCTTCAGGAAGGCTGTGTGGGGTTCCTGAGTTTGAGAGGGTGGCCTGTAGCATGCTACAAATTGTAGAGCAGTTTTGCCTATGGTTAATTGCACCTGGATGGTTTCCGATGCTTCGTTGCCAGCAACCTGGAGGTGTGGGTATCCTTGATGAATATGGATACACCCTCCTTTTGTGGTGTGGTCCGGGTTTTGGGGCCGGAACGCATGATATGAGGTAAAACCTGATAGTGCCGGGGTGCTCTCAGGAGCCTTGAACCAGGTTTCAGTCACAGCACAGACATCGATGTTCTCCATACTGAGAAGGGCCTAGAGTGCGTGCATTTTGAGATTTAGACTTCTGGCATTGAGCAGCATTACCCTTAGTTTCTTCCCATTTTTGTTTTCTAGGGTGGTAGGTTTAGAATTTGAGCCTTGCCTAAAAAAGGCACTATGGGGATGGCAAGAGCCTTAGCCAATATCTGAAATCCCAGGGGTGACAGGTGCAAGCCGCCCCTCAAGCAGCGTGGCTTGTCAAGCATGTCATCCCAGGCAGACAGACACTGGATCCCCTTTGAATGACACCAGAAATTAAGCCAATTGTTAAAGCTGATCTTGTCTCTATGTTGTGGCATCAATCTTGGTGAAGGAAGGATGCTGCTCAGGGTCAGGGTCATACCTGCCTGGGCTACATAATCAGAGAGCTCCTCTGTCTCTTCATGTAGTCCAGAGAGGTATGTCTCAGGTCGTTCACACCAGCATGGACAATGACTGTGTCATATTTGTACTTGCTGTGGAGTGACCAGAGTGCTTGTGTTATGTGGCGGATTCTAGCGCCCGATAAGCAACTTACTGCGACCCTCTCCTTGTTCAGCCTGGTGAGTGGGACGTCAGTGTGTCTGACTATGGAGTCACCTATGACAAGTATGTTTGGTGTTGTATTTGGCCTTAAGGGCTGTGACTGCTTTGCACACTGATTTTGTGTTTTGTGTGTTGCCTGTGGTGTGTCATGAGGTGGCGGTTGCTTGGGTGTCTGCTTTGGAGGCCTCTGCTGTTTAGGTAAATTTTTGCTCAGAGCCTCCGGGTATGTCTTTGTGTGTTTATGTGTTTGATTCATTGTTGTGATAGCTTTATGTGAGACTGGTTTTGTGGTGTGTGTAGTTGCCTTCTCCTCCTGTCTGGTCTTGCCAGTCCTGAGTTGAGAGAGCTCAGCCTCCAGTTTGGCTAAATAGCTGCATCTCTCGCAAGTATTTGTGTTATGTGGGAGGAGGAGAGGGTTGTCTGTGTACATGAGGCAATTGTAACATTGCCTCAATATTCCCAGATTCACCAACTGGACAGGAGAGGACGCCAGCATCTGGCCCTTCGACATGCTAGAGAAATTAAGAAGTTTGGGGTGTAACTGAATGAGAAAGGACTTAGTAAGGAAGTGGGTACTCCTGGGGTTCGCTAGTGAGGGACTTTGTATAATACAGAAGTGCTAAGCCTGAAAAGAAGATGCTTTTAAGACATGCGCTGAGCTTTTTTTTTTTTTTTTGGAGAAAAAAAAAAAAAAGCTTTTTAGGAACAAGTGCTGCGCTTTTTAGTTAAGGGATATACTGTTTAGATTACTAGTAGAGCAGTTCTAAGGGAAAAAATGAAGAACAGACTTTATGGAGCCAGAAAAAGTTTAACCTTGTTAAACCGGCGCTGCCCGATGCTGCTCTAGTGGCAACTCCACGCTAAAGCGTGCTTGATAGCAGTGGCTGGAAAGAGCCAGGAATTAACCCAATACGGCCAATAAAACTACAGTTTCAAGTCAGTAACCACTCCCACGGGGCAGGGGAGCTGCTCAATGTTTTTCACTGCCACTGATCAACAGAGAGACTTTCCCTTAGCCCAAGCAAAAATGGCCTCACAGAAACTTACAAACAGTTCAGGAACAGCAAGCCTGTAACTGAACTTTTTTAAATCTCAGAAAAGTGGGAAAAAAGCAAGATTTTTTTTGTTTTTGTTTTTTCAGAGATAGCAGAGGTTCACAAGTAATATCAAGTTATAACAGTGCAGTAAATGACCCCACACAAGAGTGCTAGGTCTCTGTCTTACCTATAAAGTAGGATGTACAAAAAAAGCAAAACAAAAGTATATATATATATATATATATATATATATATATATATATATATATATATATATATATATATATATATATATATATATATATATATATATATATATATATATATATATATATATATATATATATATATATATATATACACACACACACACATACATACACACACATATACATACATACACACATATACATACACACATATACATACACCTTTCAGCTTTTTTTCCCCAGTTAGGGGTCGCCACAGCAGATCACCTGACTGCTCATAAGTGGCAGTGGAGTTTTTTACGGTGTCGAGTTGCCAACCTTCCACAGAAGGCACAATACGCACTCACGCATAGAACCAATTTAGAGTATCCAATCCACCTACACATGCAACCACAAGGGAGGACATGCAGACTCCGCAGAAAAGGCACCCCAGCCGAGGATCGTGTAACTATAGTATTTCTCTTTCAGATGTCTATTGTGACAAGGGTTGGTGGACAGAAAGTGGAGGAAGAATGAAAATGGATAAAACAAATGGAATGTTAAGGTAAGTACACAACTTTATCTGAAGTTGTCAATTTTCATTCTATCCTCAACTGCTGGGAGAGTCCCCAGTTACGTAAAATCCCGGATGGACTCTAAGGAAGGATATTCCTGAGTACAGTGGAGCCAAAGGCTGCTCCTCCTTTTGAGACCAGATCCAGTTTGTAATGAGTAACAGATGTAGGGGGGGTTTGTCCAAGTTGCTGCTGCACATACATCATCCATGGAAGCTGTAAATAGAAACACTGAAGAAGTTGCCATGGACCTAGTTAAGTGGGCCATTATCCAGTCTCCTGTTTTCTTTGGCATTAAAAAGAATCTTGAGTAAGTTCAGGATTTTATCTGGTCTGGTGGGACCTCTTGGATAACTTTTTTTCTAGTAGCTTTTGTCTCTTTAGTGCTGCTGCTTTCCTCTGACTGGGTGGAGCACTGGGAATTTTGCATACAGTTTGAGGTGGAAGGGAAAAGGGAACTGTATAATCTGTGGAAATAATCCTCTGCACCCAAGTATCCCTTGTTAAATACAGTCATACTCTCTGCTTCAGGGATAGTTGACCCCCAATTGCCTCTAGACAGAAATGCCGTCAAAGGGAGCACTGACTAATGAGGACTGATGGAAATGCCTGAACCTGGCACCCTTGATGCACCCTTGGCTACATGCGAGACAGATGAGTTTGAAATAGATTGAAGGGTAGCCAACTAAGAGGCTACAGAAGACTGTCTTCTCAGCAGCAGCAGTCCCTGAAAGGGATTTTGAAAGCTCTTTGATCAAATCCTGTTATAGCCTCAAAATGTGCCAAATAACTCAGGAAAGGTTGCTGAAGCACAGACACTCTTCCCAAACCTGCCCATCACCCTAGACTCCCTGTTCGGGGGATGAACACAGGAACTCTGTTCAGCAAGTTCCTTCCTGGTGGCCACCACCACAAGCATAGCATCCACAGGCACCCTCTTACTCCAAAACTGCCTCCCAACCAGTGCAGCTGGGATCAGATATGGCCTCTTCGGGATTGGCTCAACTGAGTCGGGTTCCTTCCATGCTTGCCTAGAGATCAAATTAATGAGCTCACTGTGGGGGGGTGGAGATACCTTGGAGGTAGATGGGCCAGCTCCAAAAGCTTCCAGTAATACTGATTCCTCCAGTGAAGACTTGGAGGATCAACCACAGCTCTGCTTAAGGATCTCGAGAAAGTCTCCAAATGAGATGTCTTCCAAATCTGACTGTGGGGACCCTTCTTCGAGATCAGTATCCTCAGTGACGGACTCTTATGGAGAGTCCAATTGGCTGCTCTTGTACTTCCTCTTCTGAGGGAGTTCCTCAGTGGGGTGTTCTGTTGAAGTGTTGGAAGAGACTAAAAGACCCTGTTGGGTGGTCTGGCAGCCTTGACATGGCTATCCCTGTGGCATAAAATGACATGGCTCTAAGTACAGTGACATCTGGGAACTAGACTAAATCAGAGGGGGCTGGATCCGTCTGGGGGTAGGGAAAGAAAAGACAGCGACTCCGAAAAGGCAGGCTTCTGGACCACTGCCTCTCTCTGCCCCAAGAGCAACCATCCAAGGTGGAAGTCTGAGCAGTGCTATCCAGTGTTGAAGCTTTGATGGGCAGCAATGCCTCAGAAAAACTCAATAGATTCTAATGCCTTGAACCCAACAAGACCGCTTTGGCTCCTAGAGTCACTCGGATTTGAAGAAGTCAGAGATTGTGAGCTCACAGAAGTCTTCTGATCTGAAGATAAAGGTATCTTTGGATCAGAGCCAGACAGACCCAGATGGTTTGGATCCAGACTGAAACAACCGGTGGGATCTGAGAAGGAGCAGATAACGGTGGTGTAACAGATAGTCGGGCTATCTGACCCAAGGGGGTAGGAGCTGAAAGAACACCCATCTGCATCTGTGCTGAGAGAACCTCATTCTGTCCACATCTTCCTCAGTTAGACTCCTTGAAGATAGATGAGGCAAAGGATGTGACCGGGAATGATGCCTCTCCAGAAAAGGAGAGGGAACCCTACTAGGTACTGCACCAATGCTGGAGAATACCTTATTCTTGGGTAGTATCTTTGGATCTGACGAGCTTGGATATGAAGACTTTTTCATCAGATCCGGAGGAGGGTGGCTGAGCAGGTTTTGAATCAAATCTTTTTCTTCAGCAGCTCTGAAGGAAGAGTCAAAGTAGTATACAGCCTTGGAGAACTGGACAAGGTCTCCTTAGTCTTAGTTTTGGGGGACTAAACCCCAAAATGGCCTCACCAAATGAAGATGGAAGCAATCATTTTAAAATTAGCTTATTTTTCTCTATTTGCTATGGCCCATGGATTGCAATTTTTGCAGACTAAGTACAGCTGTGTACACTTACCATAAATGTAGATGTTTGAGAGTATTCACTGGTGCAGTCATTACATTTGGGTTACCTGCTTGCAGGTAGCCCTCAGTCGGCCTGATTATCAAAGTCTTGGGTCCTGCGCTGGTTGCAGTCTCATCTTCCATGACATCAGATAGTCAGGGGTATAAAGCATGCAGCCGACGCCATTACATCAGTTTTTCTTGCCCCAGATGTCAGGTGCCCCCATAATGGGAAGCAATTATATACAAGGTTACACCTCCAAAATAGCAAATACACCAGAAAGCTTAAGTATAGTAAACAAGAAGAGAGGTACAGCCAATAGAAGTCAGGGGGCTGGAGGGAGGGTAACCAGGACTGCAACAGTGAATACACTAACATCTACATTTATGGTAAGTGTACAAAACTGCATTATGTTCTTCGTGTTTCACTGTTGCAGTCATTACATTTGGGTAGATTCCCAAAGCTAAGGGAGGAGGCAATTATTGAGCATTAGGACCAGCTATTAGGCCCTGCAAGACTGCAGTGGCAAAACCAGCTCTGGGTTTAGAAAAAATTGGCAAGTGGTAATGCTTGGTGAAGGTATGTACAGAATTCCAGGTAGCAGCTTCTAGGATGTCCCTGGTATGAACACCTCTGAAAAAAGCTGTAGAAGTAGATGCAGCCCTGGTGGAATGGAGTCTTATCCCCTGTGGGGTAGGTTTTCCATGGTGCTTATCGCAGAAAAGAATGCAATGGCCAATCCACACTTAGAAATGATTTGCTTTGAAATGACCTTCCCCTCTGCCCCTGCAGCCAAGGCAACTAGCAGCTGTTCAGACTTCCTGAGAGGCTTGGTCCTGTCCAAGTAAAATCTAAGTGGTCTGTGCAGGTCCAAGGAGTGCAGTATCCATTCCCCTTTGTTCTGTGGATAAGAAAAGAAGGTTGGCAAATGAATGGACTGATTAAAGGCCAGACTGGATACCACTTTGGGCATAAAGGAAGGATTAGTCCTGAGGGATACCCTGTCCGCATGAAAGATGATGAAATGCTCCACTGCCATGAGGGCCTGTAATTTAGACACCCTTTTTGCTGAAATGATGGCTAGAAGGAAGGCGGTTTTCCAAGAAAGAAATTTCAACACTACAGTTGCAGCTGGCTCAAAAGGAGGTAGAGCTCGCTTTTCCAATACAAAGTTAAGGTCCCAAGCAGGAGTAGGAGCTCTCCTGGGTGGTCTTAATTTTTTGGCCCCTCTGAGGAACGGTTTCAGTAGGGGGTGAGAAGAGGGGTGGCTCAGTATTATAATGTGGTGAAATGGCTGAGGCATGAATTTTAATGGAAGAGAAGGAAAGGCCCTTGTGAAGCATCTCTGTTAAGTATTAAAGACTATGCGGTAAACTGGGCACTGTTGTACCCAATCCCCCCCCCCCCCCCCCCCGAGTCTGGCTCCAGGAACATAATCTTTTCCACTTTTCAGCATAGGATTTTCTAGTACTAGGCCTCCTTGCCTCTCCAGGATGACATCCATCATTTGCTTGCTGAGGGATGGTATATGAGAACTCGGGTAATTAGCCAGGCTGCCAGGTTCAGGGTTTGAAGCTGGGGGTGGAGAATCTGGCCCTCCTGCTGGGACAGTAGGGAAGGAGTCTGAGGCAGGTGCCATGGTTCCATTACTGACATACTGCACAAGAGGGGGTACACCAGTGTTGGCGTGGTCAGTCTGGTGCAATGAGTGTTGTCCTTGGTTTGTCCTGTTTGATCTTTAGTAAAACTTTTGAGAGGAGAGGCAGAGGGGGAAGGCATAAACTGAGAGGCTTTCCCAGGTAAAAGGACAGGGCATCCACTTTCCAAGCTTGTCTGTGGGGAGTCCTTGTGCAGAATTTGGTCCAATTGGTAGTTCTGTGGGGAGGCAAACAGGTCTATCTGTGGGGCTCCCCCATTTGTTTCTCAGAATGTTGAATATCTTTGGCTCCAGTTTCCACTCTTGTGGGTCCATGCTTAGGTCGTCTACCAGTGTATTTAGCTTGCTGGTAGGAAATGAGCTTGTAGGTACACTTGGTAGCTCAAGGCTGTGTTCCAGAGACATGGCTAGTCTGCAGAGAGGGTACGAGTGCGTTACCCCCTGCTTACATACCACATAAGAGTGGTGTTGTCCATCTTTACCAATTACTGTCCTGGAAGAATGTGGTCCTTGAAGGCTGTCAGAAAATTCTGTACAGCTAACATTTCTTTTTGATTGATATGCAGGTGTATTTGACTCTGGTTCCATTTGCCCTGAATGCACTGCCCTGCCAAGTGAGCCCCCCCCATGCACAGTCTGATGTGGCTGTTAGGGTTTAGGCAGCAGGGGGTAGAGTGAATGGCAGTCTCGTTGTGGTGGCAGGCCTGTGCCCACCAAAAGGACTCTTCTTTATACAAGGAATGATGGGAATCATCGATTCTAGGTCCCGAGAATGTTGACACCACAGGTGTGTTTTAGATACCATTGTAGTTTCCTCATATGCAGTCTTGCATATGGAATTAGTAGAATGCAAGAGGTCATGAATCCCAGGACTTGCAGTATTTTCCTTGCAGATAGCTGGGTCTTTGTGGCCAGTAGTTTGAAGTAGGCTGTCAAATAAACTTGTTTCTCTGGCGTGAGGTAGGCCATCTGGGAAGTTGCATTATAGCTTGCTCCCAGGAATACAATTTGTTGGCAGGGTACTAGGTGAGATTTCTTTCAGGTGTACCCCGTGAATCAAAGGGAGGATAGTGCCAGATTAATTTTCTTTCAGTTTATGGTATTGGCCTATGGAGTCAATTAGACAATAAGTGCCAGATGAATTAATAGTAATATTTGTTGTCTGCAGAATAGCTAGACATATGTTAGGCACCCATACTGAATTATATCTTTGTGAGAACAGTGCATATGTACCAGAGTGCACTGCTTGTGCTGCAGATCTGTGCAGTTGAGATAAGCCATGAGGCAAGGAACCCTTATTAGTGCTAAGAGCATGAAATGGCTGATTGCATAGTGCCTAGAATTTAAGCCTTATAAGCAAGCAGCTTAGGCATTTTCATTTTAGGATGACCAAAAAGGAGTGGTTTTAAGGAATACTCAGGAGGCCATAGCCTTATTTCTTTGGGATTTTGGGTACCAGGAAAATGAGTGAGGTTAAAACCTTGAGGAAAAATTTCTGCAGGATAGGGAGGAATAGAAATTGAGAACCTGCTGTTGAGCCTCTGCTGTTGAGAAGAAAGGTGAATACTGGGGGGGTGAGCCTTGGGGAACTGGTGGTGCTGGTAAGGTGAAACTGTGTGGGTTGTCTTGGGAAAGAACTGTATGTGCTTCCCAGGAGTTTTGGTGCAGAGCTTGTCTTATTTGCACAGTAGGAGAATACTTTTGGTCTTGGGAGGGCTTGAAGGTTGCAGTTGACTTCAGCTGGGGAGGGCCTCCCTAAAGGAAGTGTTTAGTTGAGCAGGGCTTGGAAGGTTTAAGGTCTTTGAGACTTAAGCCTGGGCAGTCTGCTGGTCCTGGGTTTGACTTGGGAAGTTAACTGCAGGAGACTGAAGCCTGTACCCTGGAAGAAAGGCCTGGACTTGAAGGGAGACCTGCTTAGAACCTGAAAATTTACTGTTAACCTGTTTTTCCCTTTTTACATGGCAGTTCTTTTGCTTTTTTGAGTCATTACTTTTTTTTATAGATTGCTTTTTTGCTTAGCCTTCTTTTTGCTTTTTATTTCAGCTTTCTTATTATTTTTCTTGCTTTGTTCTGCAAAGTAAGCTCTCCTTAAGCCAGCCCTCAAAAGAGCCCTGCAGAAGTGACAGAAGCAATGCATAAGCAAAAAGCCAATCATTGCCCAAGCATGCCTCTAATCACACAGAACCTCAGCAGAGCAGCGCATGTAAATTCTGTAATTCTTTTTTTAAAAAATCAATTTAATTTGCATTAAATTCTGTAAAATACATAATGGATACTTTATACTTTTCAATAATTAACTTTAACTTTAACATACCAAACTAGAAGTTTATGTCCCAATGGCCAAAGTAGTGAGGCCCTTACCCCTCCTGTCTAGCAGAAGGGGGGGTTGGAAGAGGGGTCAGGTTTTGCCTTTAGGGGTCTGGCCTGTGGGGTCCCCTGTGTAGGAGTAGGAGTAAGTAGGAGGTGAGTAGGAGACATTGATCTAGCAATAGGTCCTAGTAGTTTGGTTTCTGGGGGCTGGAGGAGATTCATAAAGAGCTACAAGGTGAAAGGCCCTGGAGCCATCATCTAGGCATCAAAGTCCAGTCCAGAGGAGGAGGGATGTCTTAAGTGTAGGAGTGAGGAAGGCCTAAGAATTCCTAGGAGTCTTGGGAATCCTAGCTTTGTAGCTTTTCCCAGTGAAATGCTCCTAGGTCCTATGCAAGGTAAAAGAAATCCTGGAGGAGGGAAAGTTGGAATGGAGTCACTCTGCATCAGAATCCCATCAGAAGGGCACAGGGCAAACATGGTCATCAAAGAAGAATCCAGAAGAAGAGAAGAATCAGAAGATCAGAGGATCAGAAGAAGAAGTCTCTCTTAGAGGAGGAAGGTGGCCAAGGAAGGGCAGTTCTAATTTGGATTAAGGAAGGTCTTTTTAGGCATTTTATTTGTTGAGACCATGTCTGGGAGTTGGTTTTTTTTTGTTTTAGGGGTTTTGTCAGTTTGAGAAAGAAAGAAGCAGACGCCATGACACCCAAGTCAGTGGGGTCAGAGTCAAGCCTCACACCTCAGGCCGTAGAGGCACAGTGAGTTCAGGACCCATCCAAGAGCAGGTTCCAGGTTCGATCTGATCGGACTCTGCTCAGAGCTCTCTTCTCTGATCAGTCTCTGAAGTAGAGCAGGTCAGATCTGAAGGGCAAGGAATAAATAACATGACAAAAAACAAAAAGATTGAAACATCATTTAGAATGAACAAACATACTCCAATCTGTACCACAAGGTCTTGCAAATAGACTTCTTCAGATAGATACTTCTAATTCAGAGTGTTAGTCATTAGACTCTTTTCTTCTATGCACCACAGATTTTTGCACACTTTGAGCACTTTGCTGAAGATGTGGAGGAGGATGGGGTCATATTTTTGGGAGAGGGGTTTTTAATCAAGCAGTAAAATGGCAAAAAAAAGAGGGGAAGTAAGTAGCAGGAGGCTCTATAGGGATTTAGGTAGATTTACATTATGGGGATTAGCACAGCTGGGGCAGCAGCAACAAAATGAACTGAACATGAAAATGATGAGGGTTAAAAAGAGTTGGGTTTTAAGAGTGATATATCGATGGAAACAAACTGACTGTGAACTCTGTGAAATACTTCACATACTTTACAAAAAAAGAATATGAAATGGTGGATTCAGAAACAGGGATTCATACCCTGACAGATTAAGACACATTTCCTCCCACAGAAATGGAGGAGGATGAGGAGGAGCTCTTTCTCATTGACTGGCATGGCACTGGCACTACAACAGCAAAAAAATAAAAAAATACCTTCTCATCTCACTCGATCCGAGCAACTGTGTTCTAGACTCACTCAGTTTACTAATAAAAAACAAAAATATTTTTATTCTCATCTCTTTTAACCTTAGTTTTCCTTTTTAGAGAAATAAGGATGCATGTGGCTGGTTAAGTTGTTTAACAGACATACTAACAGCTATATACTAAATGCTTCATTTGCTAAATTCAAAAAAAAAAAAAAAAAATTAAAAAAAAAAAAAAAAAAAAAAATCTATTCTTCTAACAGAATTTATTTAAATGGTAATACTGTAAATAGTAATGACCTTTGAATCAAAATGAAGGGTGGTAATATAAAAAAAAAGGCCAATCATTCAATCAAATGGAAATAAAGATATGAAAAGATTTGAGAGTAATGAGAAGAAGAGCTAAAAAAATATTTCTGCTGACAGACAAAATAGTAGAAGGACACTATTTTAATGCATCACCAAACACAAAAATAAAATAAAAAAGAAGGGCACACCACAGCTTAAAAAGTGAAAAACTGCTTTATTCACATGGACCAAACGACTAAGTGCTTTCACCTGCACATCCCAGGCTTCATCAGAGTCGTAGTAAAAAAACATCAATTTCCTTTTACAGTTTGTTAAAGTGACATCATACAATCATATTAACTGCTGCCTTTAAAACTTGTATTTTAAAAAGTTCATATTTAAATACATAAATCAACCCCCCCCCCATAAAATGCACACAAACACTATAAAAACATATGAAAAAATATTTATCAAATATTTAGATGTTCAAATCTCTCTGTTTCAAAGTTGGAACAATGGATATGTTATAATTGATACCTGGAAACGTTTTGGCATAGAGTCTTGCCACCTTGTCTCACTTAGCTCTAAAGCCAGTTTATGATCACCACCTCTATGATGTTTCCCAACCTGGTCAATAATAAAGAATAAAAATCTCCTAAAATTAGTGCAAATAACTGAATGGTTGTGCAATGCACTAACCGCTTTCTTATTCTTGATGTCCCTAACATGCTTGGCAATTCTATCCTTAAGCTTAAGGGTAAGTTTTCCCTACATAGAATGCCAAGCATGTACTACATATGTTGCTATGTACACCACATTCAAGGTAGTACAGGTACATCTACCTGGGCAGTCAAGGGTACGGTGGTAACCTTCCAAAGCCACATACGCGCCATCATTCATGAATTTACAATAATTACAGTGTCCACATTTAAACATTTGGGACTTGTAATACTTGGTTGTTTTTGACCAATTTGTTTCCAGCAAATCTTTCACATTCCTACCCCTACTGTAGAATATATGTGCCAAGGCAGTCTCCAAAATCCTTAATATTTCTACACAGTCATGGTTGTATTTTACTACCATAACCTTATCATTCTCTTGCAATTTACGATTGTTATCTGCAACACTTGCATCTCGTATCAATATAGGACAAAACAAAGTAGACCTATATCTATATACTTCTTTTTTGATACATAGTAACATTTTAATAGGATAAACTCAATTCATAAACATTCCAATCGATTTATACATTTCACGTCTAAATTCAAATCACTAGAGAGCCTTGAAAGTGTACACATTTCACCCTTCACAACTCCCCTTTTCTGGTGGGGAGGGTGACAACTATCATAATGCAACAACCCATTCGGGAAGGTAGATTTTCTAAAAATTGTGGAGGTCAAAACTCCATCCTTTTTCCTAAATAAAATATCTAAATGCTCGATCTCTAATGGATGAATTGTGTGTGTAAATGATAGATAACTAGTGCTTTTGTTCAAATACTGCAAAAAATCATCTAACTCACTTTCAGTACCACTCTATAGCACCAGTATATCATCCAAAAATCTCAGATATTTTAGTATTTTGTGCATAAATTGAAACTTCAACACAATCTGTTTTTCTCAATCTAATAAAGCCAAGTTTGCAAAAATGGGGGCACATTTCGCCCCCATTGCCACCCCTGTGACTTGCCGAAAATATTCCCCCTCAAAATACAAGAAATTATTTTTTAAGACAATTTTCCTAAGTCTGGTAACAAAATTAACTTTAATATTAGATAAGATACCAGAATCAAACTAACATTTCTCAAAAGCTCGTATACCTTCTTCGTGGGGGATAACAGAAAATAAATTTACCACATCAATGGCAACAAACATCACATTGTCAACCGGCCCAACATCTCTCAACATCTTGAGACAATGCCACGAGTCCTTGAGAATGTGGTCAATTTTCACTGCAACAGGTTTACTATAGTGGTCAATGTAAGCTGCCAATGGTTCAGTTTTAGAACCCCTTGCCGCCACTATAGGCCTAAATGGGGGATTATATATACATTTGTGAATCTTTGGTAACCCAAAGACCAAAGGAATAATGGGCTCATTAACTGCGAGGTAGTCATATTCAGTGTTGTCAATTATGCCCTGACAAAAGGCATCAAATAACTCAATGTCAATTTTAGAGTAGGAATAATGTACTTCTTCACTACTATTATTTTAATGCAATTTGTACTCGGTCAATAAAAAAAAAAAAAAAAAAAAAAAAAAAACAACACAAACCGCAGCCCATGACTTCCAGCAGGCTAAATTGGGGGGGGGGGGGGGGGGGCTGAAGGAATGAAGAAATTCTTGCTAAACACTTTGTATATAGTAAGAAAAGTGAAGGCAACATTAAGAAACTGCAGAGGAGAAACAAAAATGACCACAGAAAGAGATTCAGTATCCTTTACTACAACAAAGGAAATAGACCGAGTGCATGGAAAAATACTCAAGGAAATTGGACTATATTAGTAACTACACTTATTAACAAAAATGCAAGAAATAGAAAACCTTTCCCAGACATTCTGATAATCTTACCCTGGCTCATTCATTGGAGAAAGAACTGAAAGGAAAAAAAATGAAGAACAGGAGTTGAAGAATGAGAAGTTAAACCAGAAATTAACGAGAGATAATTCTAGGTGTGAAAACTTGGTTTACAGCAATGTCAGATGACAAAGGGAAAAGACCACAAAATGTATGAAAAACTACATCAGAAAATGGACTGGAATTTTCCCGCAGATATATAAATTGACAGAGCGCACAGGATGAATATCCCAGGTCCAAGGGACTAAAAACAGCAGAGACCAATCAAATAAATTACAAATGTACCAGCTCAAGAAATAGTGTGCAAACTATTGAAGAAAGGAGCTACACGAAGTAAGTGAAAAATTCTGTTTCCTGAACCAAGATTTTTCATGGCAAACTCGTGTCAGAAGGAATGCTTCTATTTTCACCATAGAAATGTAGAAAAATTAAGTGGGGACAAACATTTGTACAGTTTCCCTGAGAATTTTTTTTATCCTTTGAGTAAAAGCCTACACCGATCCAGAGTAAGCACACGAATACATGCAAAAGAGAAGTGAAGATAGAAAGGGAAGGAAATTTAAAGGATCCCTGCAGCCACAGGAAAATAAAATTAGAAACAGCATGAACACTTTGGCAGAGAGTCTCTGCAAAGTCCTTTTTAGCTTTCCAGAGTAAAAAGGAAAAAGCAAAGGTAACCCAAGAACAAATAAATGAAAGTAAGACATGGCAAATAAATAAAAGTCTTGAATGAAAATAGTGAACAAAAAAGCTAACCAAATGAGGACAGGAATGTTAAAACACAAGTACAGTATTGGAACTTTAAAACAAATGCATACTAAAATTGAAAAATTATAAGCAACATGAATATAAACAGATTGATTTTTCTCACGTTTAAATTAATGATTGGAAACTGTACTAACCTTTGATGGGAAAGCAACGATGGGGTGATCATGAGACATACAACGGAGCAGAAATGCTGAATGCAAGCTTGGGATGACAAGACTGGACAGTTTTTTTATAGTTAGCTTTAAAAATTAACTTTTTCCAATTAAGATGAGGAAAGACAGTTTAATCCATCAGAGTTAGTTGTTTGCGGTTCCATATGCAGTTACTACACTGTGAAACATCATTTTGTCTTCTGATATGCTCAGGGGTGAGTTTTAGTAGCTAAGACAGGTTTCAAAGGAACTGGCTATTAAAACGGAATCCTGAAATAGGTCAGCACTGACTGACAAGTGGTGGGGATATTAAAATCTTATGTCTAGACTGTTGACAGGGTGGAGTTTAGTGCAGACAGGGTGGAGTTTAATGCAGACCGATACAGATTACTGTTCTTGAAGGGAAAATAGTGGATAATGACAAAACGTGCAAGTCTGCAGTTTACAATTAGTGCAAATCTAATTAAAAAATATCGGTATGGGTTTATTACATCAGTATGGGTTTATTTAAAAATAGACTGGAAGAGGTTTAAAGCATCAAGTTTAAGAGATGCCCATGCAGTTAAAAGTGAAATAAAACAGCAGCGATTCGCTTGGCCTGGAGGGAAACAGAAATTTAGAAATCTGTTACATAGGTATTTAAACACATTAACTCTACTGCTATTGGGAGCACTACCTCCGAAAATGAAAAGGACACAGGGAATATGTTTCTGTATATTTAAAAATTTCATTACTGGAACAAGCAGTGAATGATTTAAAAAATGTATTACAGACCAAAAAAAATCATTTGAAATGGGACCAAATGCAAGCAAAGAATTCTGAAAGACTAGGACTGTGGTTCATGGCATGAATGGAGGGGGGTGGACAGGAGGTAGATTAGGTTCAAGACAGAAATTAGAAAAAAATTGCAAGGGTAAAGATCTGACTATAAAAACAAATGTCAAGTCAATATGGGTTAGGAAATATGCATTACACATGCCAAAGTGATGCTCAAATACTACTGTTCCAGGGAAACGCATCAAGGGAACGGAATATGAGATGCTATAAAGGAAAGTCGGAAAGGCAACTAGTGGAGGAAGATAGGAGAGGGGTGTTGCTATTAGTCAAGAAGAGTGATGCATTAAATGTACAGAGATGGACAGGAAGATGCATCTTGCAAAAGACACACACAAAGGGAGATGGCACTGCAGCAAGGCTTGCTAACTGTGGCAGGAGACTACACTGCCAAATATATTTCATGAAAACGATAGTTAATGAGTGGATTGATGAGACAATAGAATCAGTGAAGAAAAATCAATCCAGGTGAATGGGATAAACCATAAATTAAGAATCAGAAACACTGAAGGAAAAGGAGATGTGAAACAGAAGTACATGGACTGCATCAGAAAAGTAAAATAAAAGAACTAGAGGATGAAAAAATGATGGACAGATCAGGATGAAAAGCAACTCAAAGAGGCTAAATATGACATGTTTAATCTCTCTGGGTATTCAAGTGAGTACAGGGCAAAGACAGTGAAGCATTTGACAGAGAAATGAAATTGTTAGATCAGAAATAAAAACAAAAGATTAGAAACCCAGGAAACATAAAACAGAATTACAAAAATAATGGAAATATATTATAGTACAATTAAACCACGAAGGAATGGTACTGGAAGGGAACTTGAACTGCTCACAGTAACAGAGGATAAAAAAAAGATTAATGGGATCATTAAAGGAAGAGGAGATTAAAGAGGCAATAACAAACCAGAACACACACACACACACACACACACACACACACACACACACACACACACACACACACACACACACACACACAAAATAAATAAATAAATAAAAAAACATGTTTTGAAAGGATCCTGACGGAAATGTGGAAAAAAAAAAAAAAAAAAAAAACAGATCAAACCAATGAAACTTTTTGGGGGATTATTTAATAGCATTATTAGGGGAGGGGCAAAGTACCTGCTTCCTGTTTTACAACAGTGACAGTATAATAAAAGACTTGGGCCAACCCTGGGTCTTATAAACCTATTACAGTTTTGAACCACAATAAAACATGTCATGAAAATAAAGACCAATATTGGTGGGTCTAGACACCGAAAAAAATTGACAGAATCCACTTGGCATTCTTGAAGAGAAAATTAGAGGCCTTTGCTTTCCACAGAAATGGATAAATAGAATATTCACAATGTAAAGGTGTGCAGCAGCTAAAATGAAATGTGGAGGAAGATTATCAAAAATGGTCAAATTAACAAGGAAAATGAAACAGGGATGTCCATTCTCACCCTTGCTGTTTGCTTTGCATCTCTCAAGCCCCTGCCCAGGGAAATTATATAAAATTGAAAATTGCAGGCTATAACTGGGGTAAAATGTGAGAAAAAAAAAGATGTTATGTACTTGCCATAATGTTCCATCTGAGTAGTTGTACTTCATTTTTCTGCAACCTGTGGGTATACGGATCCGTATCAGATCAGAGCCGGCAAGACTGACCAATTGTTAGTTTCCTTTTCCAAAGCGTTTATGGGAAAAGCTATTTCTAAAGTTTCTTTAGCCAGATTGATCACTCTTTGCATTTCACATGCCAAAAAAGCAAAAGGTTTCTCCTCTCCTGGTATAGTTAAGGCTCACTCTACCAGGTCCATGGTGACTTCTGCTGCTTTCTGGTCCAGGGTACCTTTGGACGATATTTGTGCAGCAGCGACAAGGGCCAATTCACATACCTTCATTTCCCATTACAAATTGGATCTGATTTCGAGGGGTAGAGCATCCTTTGGCTCTGCGGTGCTCAGGAATATCATAAGGGCCTCCCAGGATCGGAGTAGCTGGGGACTCTGAGGGAAGATAGGAGATGGTAGAGCATTATGAGTAAGGGGAGGAGCTTGGAGCAGATGCTAGAAAAAAGTTGCCGGCTTGGATCCGATACTAATCCGTATACCCACAAGTTGCAGATAAAATGAAGTTAACTACTTCAGATCAGTGTTTGCAGATGAAATAATTCTATGTATTACACATCTGGGAGATATGAGAATGCATTTGAGAGAGTAAAACAATTTGACATAACAGACTATAAAGAAATGCAAAACAAAAGCAATAATTTTAAAACTATACACTCTCACATGACTTGGTGCAGAAATCCCCGTTCCTCTGGAGACATAAAATGAGGTTATTTAGGAATATGGACAAAGCAGGACACTAAGAAGGCTGCTACAGAAATGGCAGGAAATGAGAATGGACAATATTTAGAGAGCAAAATACAAAAACATTTTTTGGTCTCACCAATGCTTTACATAGGTCAAGCTCACTTTTAGCAAACAATAGAAGGGAGAAGGCATACTAACAACAAGGAAATAAAAGAATTCTTCTGGAAAAAAGAACAGAAAATTATACGGCAACACAATTAAGATGAACTTACTTGGCCCCAAACCAGACCCACCTGCATAAAGTAGAGGTAGGTATGTATGTCTCTTTCGGCTTTTCCCGGTTAGGGGTCGCCACAGTGGAACTCCGGTCCACTAATGATTGGCAGTTGATTTTTACATGCTGAGTTGCCAGCCCTGACGCACAACCTTCAACGAAGGTACTCCCATTCACGCATGTCTCCACGCAGAAGATGCTCTAGCTGAGAATCAAACTGGACAGCGTCTTACTGTGAGGCGACAATGCTACCGCAGCACCACCACCACGGATCTACCTGCATAAAGTAGAGGTAAGGATACTGAACTAATGGGAAACCTTGGCCACAAGAAAACAAAAGGGGTTACTGATCAAGCACAGAGAAAAATAAGGAGCATTTTGTACAACAGTATTCGCACCATATTACAAATCAAGTCAAAACAAGGTAAGAAAATGAAGATGTTTGACGATGCTGATTACCCAAGATAGTGCAACAAGTGTTTGGAGATAGAATCTTGGATTCTTCATTTTTCTGACAGCAAATGCTAATAGATGAAATAAGAAAATGGGGGTATGCCCGACATATTTCTGGACCACAAGAAAGAGATTACGGAGACTTTCAGTATAGCATTGCATTAGTTACAACTAACCCACACAGCTCCACCAGAATAAAGTGAAGAGTTAGTGTTGTAAGCCACCCTTGCTTACTCTTTTAGGGAATATATAGTACTGTAAGTCTTCTGGGTATATATATTCAGCTGTTTGGATAGAGAGGAATACAGGAAAGTGCCAGCACTGATTAGCGAAGAAACACAGAACAATGGATCAGGGACCAGGACAGCATGGTCGAAGCAGTAACATTAGAAACTATATGGAAAGAAATTAGGAAGCTAATGCAAGAAAAGTTAGTGGAAGTTAGAGGGACTGAACAAGTATGCCTCCGTTACTGAGGTGTACCTTGCAGAAAACTAGGAACTTAAGGCACTAGCAGATGCTGCTGAAGCAAAGGTAGAGTGCCTGAAAGTAAAATCAGGGACTTTGAAGATCAAGCCAGGCGGAAAAATACTGAAGTGATGGGGCTGCTGGAAAGCTATGAAAACAAAGATCATAAAAACGCTATTAGTGAGCAACTAGCTAAATGTACAGGGATCTCAGAGTGGGAGATTTATATTGAATGGGTCCAATGTATGGCCTGGAGACTAGAGAGAAGGGAAGAATGGATTGAGACTAGTTATCAGACTGTAAAGGTTTGCAATTCAGAAGAGGGCTTTAGAACTGTGGCAGCCAGGAAAGCAGCTAAAGGCTGGAGATAATGTGGTATAAGTGGAGCATAATTATGCTTATGAGACAAGGCTGCAAAGGGATACAAATGAGATCAGTGAGGAGTGTGTTCCAGGACAGAGTTTTGAAATGGAGATTGCTCTGACCAGCAACATTAAGGATATATGCTCAGGGGGTCAATCTATCATTTAGTAACCCAGAAGCCACTATGGATTTCATCAAGAAACCAATTAACTTGAGATTTAGGGCACAAAGTGGTGGGAGCCAAACACTGGATACGTCTGTAGTGGACTTTGGATTCAGACATAATATGGTGGCGAGAGAGACTGGTTATTTTCTGTTATTCCAACGGAAGCAGAAATTAGCATAGAAGGCACAGCTTATTAGAGAAGCAAGGAGGAAAGGGACTCTTGAAAACTGACTCTGTTTTGGGGATATACAGGACTTCAATGTGACTTCTCAATACTGATTTCTACGAGGTGCAGCACTGATCTAGGGCTTTTTGTGACTGCTGAATATTACTTGGTAGAAGGAACAGTATTTGTAGGAGTCATTTTACTAAATTGTATTACACTATGTTGGATCTCTATTCATCTATATTACAGACTTGAGAAGGTCTGTAGTAGCATTGTGGATGTTAAGGACTTGAATACTGTGAATACTTCAACTTGAATAACTTTAGTACATGGACATTTTGTAAAAGGACACTGGTTAGTAGTGCATGTAGGCACGAACAGATAGTGAGCTGTTCCTCCATTTTCCATTACAAGGTTCAAATGACAAAAGTTTACAGACTTGAAGAGGCTTGTAGTAGCAGCTTGGATTATAAGCACTAGAACACTGTGAAGAATCTAAGTGCGTATGTTCTCTGCCACCTCTCCTTTTTGTTCTCTTTTCGCCGGTTCAAGAAGATTGAGCTTGTTGGGCCTAAAGCATATGGACATTTTATTAAAAAGACATTAAATGCCAGATGTCGTAGTAACTGCTGTTTACTAGGTTTTGTTAAGGGTTTAAGCTGTTTTTGTATTGTTAATTACAGGGATCAAAGGATAATAGATTACCTCATGACTGGTTAAAAACCAAGAAGGTAAATTCTACCAAGTTAAGACTGTTGCTTTTTTTTTTTTTTGGCGATTACAATTAGATCTAGAAAAAGATGACTGTTGAAACAGCTGAGTGTGACATTTTACAAGTGGAAGGGACAAAAGTAAGGAAGGGAGAGGGAGAGAGGGGAAATATTGGGAGTGTGTGAGATGAAGAGGAATGCAAATGTTACGTCTCCGATTTTAGTGAGAATATTGACTCATTTTTTGAGTGCTAAAATGGTTGTGCATACCACGATTGTCAGGATCTAAGGCAGGGCTTCATTATATGCAAATTTATGTCATATAAAGAGTTGCGGATTAAATGCAAATGTGTTCTGTTTATTATAAAAGGTGGGAGACTCGTGCATGACTTCAGAAGAGAAACAGGAATACCCAGTTATTTACATAATAGTTTAGATTTAGAATTGCTTGTAACTGGATAGAAGTTTGAAAAAAAGAAAAAAAAAAAGAGATCACAGCCGGGGGGGTTAAGTCAGTTTGAGAGAGTTCATCTGCAATAATCTCTAGATTTTAAGGCCATATGGACACCAGAAGATGCTAGAAACATTTAAGGCATACAGGGGAGTTTGGGGAGAAGAGAACAGAGCTGCAGATGTGCAGGGTACCCAGTCGAAGTAACTGCAACATCATAGTTATGGCAGTGGGGAAAGACTAAACACATATCACCAGGAAAGGGATAGAAGTAAGGAAGGTACAGAGGAAGCATTGTGATAGTGGGAAAAGAAGAGCAATACAATGGAATGAAAATTTGTTAGGATTATGGTGCAGAAAGTGATTGATAAAACTGGAATGTGAATGGACTCTAGGACAGGTAAAAAGTGAGGATAAATTATGCAGCAAGACAATCCACATGTCACTGGCCTCCAAGAAACACTTAATACAGAAACAGAAGATTACAGCGATGGGGTATGAAATTGTGGCTAGTGTAGCATGGAGACAGAAGAGAAGGGGGGTAATCCACATGAACAGAATTGGGTGGCCATTAAAGGCGACTAGTAGAAAGGGTAAATCTGTTGGAATAACAGCTGGAATAGAGGTGAGTGAACTCAGGACTTATGTGGTAGATATACCCCCAAGGATTAAGGTAAATGCAATGTACTTGGTTGCTTGGGACTTGACCATTAGAAGGGATGAAGTTGACAGATGCCCCCGGTGAGCTAGACTTAGAGAATGGACATATTTGAAGAATTACTTTACTTCAATGAGGTTAGTAGACATGTGGAAGGTTTTTGACAGGGGATACATAAAAATGGGAACACTCTTTTATTGGAGAGAGCTTCTGAACAACTCACACTGTTGGACCATGCTTTGATTAACATTCATCTTAAATTACCCCATAAGCATGACCTTGAATGTCAATGGAGGTTACCAAGTTATATTACAATTAGGATGAAAGAACAGGCATAGGTTAAGACACTGAGATACAATGATAGAAGAAAAAGGTGAAATTAGAAGTTGGGACAGAGCTAAAAAAAATTGTTATCATGGATAGAATAAAGGACAGAGTGAAACAGAGGGTGGGACTGAGAGGAAAGAGGAGGCTGGCACTTTTGACAGAATTAGCTGTAATACAGAGATACAGAAGGAAAAGGAAGAAGGGGTTACAACTCAGAGGCGGGGGATAAATTAAGCAAAGGTTACAAGAATGGGAAGACAAAATGAGAAAGGAGGACTGCAGTACAGAAAACTTTTGCTTGTACTACCCCTAGGCAATGAAAGCTTTAGCACTCTAAGGCAACAGAAAGTGGAAAGAAGGATTTATAAAATGAAAAAGGAAGGACAAGAAGGCATAGAAGCAAAATTGGACAGGATACCAGAGACTTGTAAGGAATATTATCAGGATTTGTACATTATGTGCAGAGGGAAGGATTAGGATTAGATCAAAAGTAGCAGAAATGGCAGATTCCAGTCAATGAAGATAGAAAGATGGAGAAAATATAAGTTAATGACCTGCAAGGGAAGGGCTGGAAAGAAAGCCCAAAAACTCCAGCTAGTGATGGGATTCCTATAGAATACTGTATGCTGAACATGGGGAAGTTTGTGACTAAGTGATTAGTTAATTACTAGCATTTTAGAGGGGGCGAAACCTTAGAATCTTGTAAAGCAGCTATATAAAAATCAATGATACATAAGGAGGGGAATGAACCCAGTAAGTCCAGTGTTGTACAGGATCATATCCACATTAATTCATGATTATTAATGTTTTATGCAGATTTTGGCAGGCAGGTGAGCAAATATTGCGGGAAAAATATTTTTAAGGATGACAAGACAGGTGTTTTTGATAAGGCGTCAAACCACTGAAAGCATTACTGATATTGCAGGACACCAAAGAATGGGAAAAGGAAGTAATATGACATATGGAGAAGACATTCAACAGAGGGGAATGGTGGTATTTGTTTACACTTCTGGAGAGCTGGAGTTTTCGTGCAGGTTGGGATAGACTGTTAACTGAAACAAAGGCAAGAGTAAAGATTAGGGCAAGACTGTCAAGTAAGTTTGAAATTAAGTGAGGCATCAGACAGAGAGGACTCCCAGTCTTGTCTTTTGTTTGCAATCTATATAGAGCCCCTAGCAGAAGCAATTGTGAACATGCATGTCCTCCCTGTGGTTGCGTGGGTTTCGTCCGGTTTCCTCCCACATCCCAAAGACATGCAGTAGGTGGACTGGACACTCTAAATTGGCCCTAGGTGTGAGTGTGTGTGCCTTCTGTGGAAGGCTGGGCGCCGGGCTGGCAACTCACTGTACAACTCCACTGCCAATCATCAGCGGACAGATGATCCGCTGTGGCAACCCCTAACTGCGGGAGAAGGAGGGGAAGAAGGAGAAGGAGGGGGGAGAAGGAGAAGATATAATGGGTTACATTTGGAAAGTGACACTGAGGAAGACAGCATTACATGTTGATATATTATTGATCTTAAGCCCGTATTATTTATTGACAGACATTTGTTTACCAAGAAAGTCCAACCAGGTAGGAGCCCATTTTCAGTGGAGGCCCAAGGAGAAAAGCTACAACACATTAAGAATATTTTTTCAATCTTTAAACATATAAAAAAATACAAAACTGCTACAGTTTAAATAATTATCCCAATTTAGACAAAACATGGAAACGCTGATTATGAATAGATGCAAGTTATATGATCATGATTTAACAGAGATTTCAGCCAGTTTACAGAGAAGTTAAAGGTGTTAGTATAATAGAAACAGGAACTGCAATACAAAGTGACAGAAAAGCAGACTTGTAGTATATTTAGAGAGAAAGCCAGGGGACAGAAAGTGAAAGCAGTAAAGAAATGAGTGAAGAAGGGAGAGTAAGGAGATGTAAGGCATTAACAGGTTATTTGTTCATATTTAGGGATATAGTTTATCCTGGTGTTGAGCAATAAGAGCCAGGTTTGGGCATGTCCTTTGAATGGTTCTGAAGGATACTGACCTGATGGACAGAGATGAGGAGTTCCAGGACTTAGCAACATAGTACGAGTACAGACAATGCCCAGCAGATATGATAGGTTTGTGGACAGAGAGGAGATTTTGTCACTGGATCATGAAGACAGACTAAATAACATTCTATGCAATTGTGTTCCCAGTGGTGGACTAGCAGATTGATTCTGGATAATTTTACAGATCGCAAGAAGCTGTGTATATGTTAATTGATGGGGCAAGTTCTAACCAATTTAAGCTTTTTAGTCTTGTACAGTGATGGGTTCTGAAAGGGGAGTTTGCTGCAAATTTAGCAACGTTGTTATAGCATTGTTCAAGTTTTGATTTTTTGTGATACATTAAGTTTGGTGAGGAAGGGTGTGCCATACACTAGTATGGGGAGGAGATAAGTAGTGGCAAGTGTAGCTTTAGTTGCACTGGTGAGAGTTTTTTTCTCTATAAAGCATCCCCAGTTTTGATTTTTTCTTATGCAATTTTGCATATACAGGTTCATAGGTTTGTACTAGGCCCTAGAGCCTTTACAAGCCTAGCCCATAGAAATGCCCTGGCATGGTGCCGCCCGACATTGGTTCCCGGTGCCCCCATCAAGTAGAGCCACTGGAGTGATCCCCGGGGTGAACTTTCTACTTCCCATCCACTCAAGATTTCTCTTGACATGTATGGCAAGTCTATTCCAGAGCATGGGCAGTCTCTGGGTTATGAACCTGTCCCTCCAGCATGTTCGGTTGATTGTGGCAATGAGGTTGAGGTCTCTGGAGTGTGTGGAGTGAAGGGATTGGGATTTCTTTAGATGTAGAATTTCTAACAGAGCTGGGTCAGACATGACTTTGTAAGTCAAGCAGAGATCGCCTCTTAGTAGATGATACGACAGAGAATAGCTGGGAATTTTTGACGACACAGAATAGCTGGAGTTTGAGTCTGTCCGTATAGGACATGTGTTTAAGGTCTAGGATCCTTTTTGTGAAGTACTTTTGTGGCTTTTCCAGCATTGCATGTGTCTAGTGAGGTACATGCCAAATTGGGTATAATACTCTACGACTGGCCTAATGAGGGAAGAGAGAGAGATATGATGACCTCTTTCTTCCAATATGCAAAACCCTTGGTAATGAGATGTGCCACATAGGACTTTGGCCACAGTGGCAATGTGGTGGTTGAAAAAGAGATTGCTGTCAACCTGTGTCCCCAGATCTCTTATAAATGCCTTCAATGTTCCGTAGCGTCCCATCGATGTGGTAATTAGTGGGAACTGAGTTTTTCCCAAAGGGGATGATGACACATTTTTTGGCAATAAGCTTAAGGCCATGGTTTCGACACCAGTCATTGGTCTCAGTGAGGCCTTTCTGCAGGTCAAACTTAAGATTAACAATCCAGTATTAACCCCAACAATTTGCTATGAGAAATGACTGCAATGGTTGTATTATCTATTGAGAGAGGGTTTTAAAATTTTATTTTTTCACTGTAGAGGGATTTTGGGGGAAAGTTTTTTTTTTTTTTTAAGGGTTTGGCAAGAGTTGAGAGTTCAAAGCCATGTTTCACTTACTGTTAAGTTCCAAAAGTAATTTTTTGGAGGAGTGCCTTGACAGGTGTGCAGATGAGTGCATATCTCTCAACCTGTTATAGCAAAAAATCTGGACAAAGACATAAATAAATGTGAGGACAAAGGCCCCAAAATAGGTAACACTTTAAATATTGCTCTTAAAATTTAAAAAGTAGACAGAACAATATGTTTTACATCAGTATGAGTTTTCTGAAGGCTATGAAATCTGAAACTCAAATTACTCATTTTCTGACTTCATCTCTCAGTTTGCCAGTGATTTGCCAGAAAACCACAAATTTATGAGAAATGGACCAAAAAAAAGGAGGCAAAAATCTGGACAGTCTGTGAAAATCTGTACACGAGAGGTATGGTGTGGAGTCATCTGCGTACTGTATAAGGGAGGCCTGTTCTGTGAAAGTGTGCAGGATGTTGTTGAGAATGTTAGCGAGGGGAGGACAAAGGACAGAGCCTTGTTGTACACCAGTGGCGACTGGGAGGGGTGGAGTGCCAGTTTACTGACTGATACCTATTGGAAAGGTAGCTTTTGAACCAAAGAAGGGTGGACCAAGACAGACTTAATGAAGACATTCGAAGTAGAAGTTTCCTGTGACAAACTGCATCAAAGGTTTTAGACAAGTCAAGAAATGAGAAGACTGTTGTCATTATCTCTAGTTTTATTGACATTCTCTATATAGGTTAGAAGTGTAGTGTTAGAACTATGGCAAGGACAGAAACCATCTTGTGTCGGGGATAGGAGTTCTTCACATAGGAGGTATTTTAAGAATGTTTTTTGAAAATATTTTTCTAGTATTTTGGAGAGGAGGAATAAGAATGCTATAAGTCTAAAGTTAATCATGTCTGTTGAATTTCCTCCTTTATATAGGGGGATGATGTGTGACCTTTTAAAGAGAGAAGGGGAATGTAGGATTTTTGGACTGACTTATTTATAAGGATTGAGACAGGGTAGCTAATTCTATCGGCTGCTATTTTAGGGTACTCACTTGAAAGATCATCAACTGAAATTGAGCATGGTTTGAGTTCAAAAGCAGTTTTACACAGCATGAGGGCACATGTTTCAAGGTAAAAGGGGATGTGAAGATACATGGCTGCTGTGCAGGATTAGGATTACATGCTGGGGAATCCTTGGTCAGAGATGCTATACTATCTATGAAATAAAAGTTGAATTGTTTTGTAGTTTGGAATGACTATTGGGAGAGGGGTTAGGGTTGAATTAATGGTTTGGACTCTAGTTTTTTTTTTAATGGTTGTCCAGAACTGTTTTAGGCTTGTGTTTACCATTATTCCAGAAATTATCATGGTACTGATTTTTGTCTTCATTAATTTGCTTTTTAGTACAATTGTGAAACATTCTTGACTTCCAAGATATTGTGGTGTTTTATATTTTTGACATTCTTTCCATGTTTTTTTTTTTTTTTAACCTACATTAAGCATTCTACTCTTTTTGGATAGCCAAATTGCATTATTTGTTTTTAGTCTCTTCCTTCTAAGAGGTGCAAGGCTTATTCAGGAAATGTACTGAATACAGTTGCAGCATCAGCCAAGGGGAGGATTTTTAGGAAGTTCCAGTTAACAGATGATAGGGTCGTAATGAACATTTCTGGGTTAAACTCAGAAAAGGTTACGTGCTATTTTATAAGCATGCTGTTTAAGTGGACACGGGAAATATGGCTTCTCGCTTTTAATTTCTCCTAGTCTTTTGGGTTTCTAATACCATGATGGGAATGGACACCATTCCTAAATCAAAGTTAGATTAAAGTTGATGAAATTAGTATCGTTTCCAGTATTCGATGTTAACTAGAAGTGTTCTTCACAGCACCCGCAATGTGCCCAGTATTTACTGCTCCTGCAATTCATATGGAGTTAATTTATCGGTAACCTATCTAAATAGGATTGTAAATTCCTTTTTATTTATTTATTTATTTTTTTTACAAGACCTGTTGCTCCTACTACTATTGTAACTGTTTGGGTATCATCCTACACTGCCCTTGTTTCTGCCTGCAAATCCTGGTATTTTATGACCTTGTCTCTCTCTGTACGAGAGACACTGTAGTCACTGGGTGTAGCACTTTCAATGATCAATGCTACTTTTCTCTTTCCACAGACTACTATAGCTGGTTTTCTCGCATCTATTTTTTGAACTATTGGTAATGGGTGATCCTATGTAATATAAACATTTTCTGTAATGCTTTGTGGCTCATACTTCCAATGTTTTTCAGCTACTTCAATATTATAATGTTTGTACAATCTTCAATGCAACAGTCTGTCTTACCACATTATGCCTTTCAGTATAGTCCTTCTGCCATTAGTATGTCACAACCAGCAACAAGATGGGAGACTGCTTTCAGTTCTGTTTTACAAATCTACATTTGCTTGTTTTTTTCCACATGTTCAATGGACTTTGTAAACTAATGTGTACATAGTCCACTATCTTGAGGCACCAATATTAAACTTTCTTTTTGTTTAAATTCACCTCTCCTTAACCATTCCTGCATTCGATCCTGATCATAAATATGAGGATGTTCCAAGAGTTTTCTATACTTGCAACTATATTTATGCATTTTCCACATTCCTCGCCTTCTCATCTGATCCTTCACCTTATTTTTTTCTTTTGTTTTTTGGCACTTTCAGTTGCTGCCTGATTTTTTTTTTTTTTTTTTAATTTACTTCTGGCTTGATTTCCATTCCTGCTCGACACAGATATGCTTCTGCTGAACCAAGTAGGGAAATCATCTTGGACATATTCTCCTCATGCTTTAAAAATCTTCATTACATGTGGGTATTGTGAGGTCAGCAGATATGTATGCAGTCCTATGACTGATCTACATATCTATATCAATTTCCAGGAGGCCCATACCTCCTTCAGAATGGGGAATATATAGTTTTAGTATACACTGATTTGTTATAAATCATTTGATAAGTGTGAAGCATTCTTGTTTTCCTGTCCAACCAATCCAACACCTTTTGGGGCAAGTCAATTACTCCAAAACTAAGAAGGGACAGAAGAGTAAACTGGTTTATAGCTCAGGTTTTGTTCTTGGATGTCAGTGCTGTTTTCAGTATTAATTTTAGTCTTCTAAAATATTCTTTACCAAGTTTTATTTGCATTTGTTCATGTTTTACCATTTATCTTTCATCAGTTCCCAAATATTTATACACACTTTCTTTTCTTCAAGTTCTTTTATATCACATTCACGTCCCAAGCTGATTTTTCTTGGTGCTGCAGCTTTCCTGCCTTAAAGGTTGCTTTTGCACATTTATCAAAAGCAAATGACATTCTTAGATCTGAAAAAGAATTAACAACCTTAGTTGTGCTTTCGGTTCATCTGATGAGCTATACAGTTTTAAATCATCCACAAAAAGAAGAGGAGACGTTGTTACACTACCTGGGAGCCAAATTGCAGCCATGACCTCATCTGTTAAGTAGACAGTTTAATGGGTTAAGGGCAAGACAAAATAGTGATGGTGATAGTCACCCTGGAATATCCCCCTTTGGATTTTTATCCTTGGAATAATAATTTCTCCTTTAATCATGGCTTAACTACAAAGTGGTTTGCCACCGTTTCATACTTGCTGTTTGCCACCGTTTCATACTTGCTGTAAGTGTAGAGTGCATCTTATGCATTTTTAAAGGGTCTATATTATATGAAAGTTCATATAATCGAACGCTGTAAACAGCGAAAATGCCTGACTTCGAACCCTTTATTGTGGGGGGGGGGCTGCACCCCCCCCCCCCTGCTAATTATATATACCAACTCCGAGATCGCACTACAGTGAGGAAAAGGGCAAATTTCCCGATCTTCACTGTACCACAATCTCACAAAACCACATCAATGAACAGCACTTTCACATATACAGCCGTTCGATATTTTTGACTTTTGTTCTTCTAATAGGAACCCATTTTACACACTTATCCATGAATGTGGGATACTGTCAAATGCTTTTTGTAGTCCATCCATGCCATACTTGGCTTCTTCCTCTTTTTACAGTTCTCCGTTATGACTAACAACAAATGATCCTTTGTTACATACGACTATGTTACCCCTTTGTTCTCCTGCTGTGGCAGTTTTCTTCTAAAGGACTATCACTGTCGGCATCAATTCCACTGTATAGTTTATACGTCATCGGAAGGCAAGTTATTGCTTTAGTTTTTAGAATATTCATTGGTTCACTCTGAACGAAATATTGTTTTTCCTAATCTTAACCAGGTTGGTTAGTGTTCAGGCTGCACATATAAACGGTTACTCTTCACGTAAAGATATTAATACTTTTATTCAGAAGTTAGTTAGTGCATCTGGGCCTAGGGTTCTCCATTTAGGAGCTTTTCTTCACTTTGTTTCAATCTCTCCAGCTGTTACTTCATCCCATTTCATATCCTGAACATTTGAACTTCTTGCTCTTTCTTTTACTATTTTTATCCATTCAGCATCTTTATGTTCCACAGTATCTTCACAGATATTTCTGCAAAATGTATCTATTTCTTCTTTTTTGGTGGTGTTTCAAGTCCTTTTGCCTTGTTTCTCAATTCTCTATAAAACTTTTTTGGGTCATCAATAAATTGCTCATTTCCTACTTTTCCTTTATATTCATCTGCATATCTTCAAAGTATTTCTGCCAGTGCTGATATTTTTAGTTTATTAGTTGTGACAGTGCAAGATAGATCCTAATCTGTTCTGATACTGTGCATTGCTTTTATGTAGGAGTATTTCTGTTGAGCTGTTCCCTCTTCTGTACACTTCTCACAGGGACACTGTCATAGTTTTCTCTATTCAATACTTCCATAATTGCATTTGATTTCTCCCCTTCCTTTCCCTTACTGCCCTGTGTTTTTGTGGCAAGAGTATTAATTTAGCTACACAGTAATACATCCTATTTACTTCTGTTATATTGCACGAATCTCTGAACAGTCCTAATTACAGCATTAGTTTTATCAAACTTATTGACTTTCTGTAGTCAATTTCTTAAATTGATCTTGATAAGTCTGTCCATCTCTAGTAAATCGAGCAATTCTTCTCTTAGATCATTTTCTTCTAAACTGAGGATCCATTTTGTTCATTTCCTGTGGGCATTCTAGAGAAAGTTCCAGAACATTTTCCTGTGCCATATTCTCTTCAGTTTCATCCTATGGCATCCGTTGCTCTTTCATATGGGAATTCACCGACTTATCACCATCTGCATCAGAGTTGCCCGTTTCTCATTTCCTCCCTTGCTGTGCAACTCCATCCAAATGAACTTTTGTTCTGGTTTCCTATGGAAAGCTCCAAAGTATCTTCATATCCAACTGATGAAATGTTTCCTGCTCCACTGGTTTCTCCTTAATTTGGGGATCCATTTCTCTATCCTGCTGTGATGTTTTCGGAGTTTTCTCTACACTTAAATCATTCACTTTGCAGGTAATCCATAATCTCACTTTCTTTAACTGTGCCATTACTAATCCTCTTTTCCCCTCAGTCTTATTTTTTGTACTGTAAAATTTTTCCATATCCAGATGCATTTACTAGTATTTCTCTTCAAATATCTTTGGTGCTGCACTTTTTGTACGGATTCATTTTGCCTTCTCCTTTGCATAAATATTGCACCACGTTAAATATAGCTTTCTTTCCCATGTCCATATGTTTCTTCTTCAGACGTCTTCGGCTCCTCCAGTTTCTCCTTACTTGGGGGCCTCATCACTCCAACATGCTGTGATATAATCTGTGTTAGACTTTCAACACTAAATCCTTCACTTCACAGGCATTCTAGTAACTCCAGCTTCTATTTTTTTAGATTGTTTTGCTAATCCTCTGTTCTACATCCCCTCTTTGTGATCTTATTTTTTGTATTGTGAAATTTTCCATATCTGGATGCCATTGCCTGTATTTCTCAGACTATCTTTCGGGTTGCTTTTTGTGTATTGATCAATTTGGCTTTCTCCTTGCATAAATATTGCACCGTAACAGATTTCCCTTTCTTTTCCATGTCCTTATTTCTTTTTCATACCTTTCAAAAATCTCTAGATTTTGTTCCTTATATTTTTGCACTTCTCAGTCGCTTCTTTTTCCAAACGGCCCAGAGTTTCTTGGTCTATATAATGTTTTTCATAAATCCGTTTTATTAATGAATAAAACTTTTTACTTGACGCTTCGGACAGTTTTTCTTGTGTAATTATTTTTCTTTCCTGTAATTTCTCAATCTTTTTGTAGGTCTTATTTCTGGAAATTCTGGGCTTCTTGCATAACAATACATAATTTCTCTCATCCTCAACAGTCCACTTTTATCATCTCTATGGCTCTTTTTTAGGTTCATAGGTTCATACTAGGCTATCTGCCCTAGGGCATTTATAAGCCTAGCCAGAATGCGTTTGGCTTTCGCCACCCATTTTAATTTTATTTTGCTATGCCCTTTTTCGAGGTTAGCATACTGTGCCTCTGTCTAACAGTGACACAGAAGTGATACCCGGGGTAAACCTACGATCTCCCATCCACTCAGGATTCCTCTTGAAGAGAGTCAATGAGGGACTCTGCCTAACCTGGACTGGGATTTTATTCCAGAGTGAAGGGAGCCTCTGGGTTATGAATCTGTCCCTCAAGCATGTCCTATTTATTTCAGTGCTGAGGTTCAAGTCTCTCGAGTGTATAGCTTGATGGGATTTGGATTTTCTGATGTGCAGCATGTCCATTAATTCCGGGTTGGACATGGCTTTATACGTCAGGCACAGATCGCCTCTGAACAGGCGGTATGCCACTGAGTAGAGCTGGAGTTTCTTTAACCGGGCAGCATATGGCATCTGTTTGAGCCCTTTGATCCTCTTGGTGAGGTACTTTTGGGGTCTTTCCAGTTGCTGCAGGTGTCTGGTAAGGTACATCCCAAAAGGGGCATTGTACTCAATTATGGGCCTGATGAGGGATGAGTAAAGAGGCACGATGACCTCCCCTGATCTAGATGTGAATCCCTTCATGATTAGGTGGGCTATATAAAATGTTTTTCTAACCACTTTGGCCACGTGGTTGTCAAATGAGAGATTGCTATCAACTTGGGTCCCCAGGTCCCTAATTACTACTTCTGTACTTAATGGATTACCACCTATGTGGTAATTTGTGGGCACTTTGTTTTTGCCAAAGGGGATGACTATACACTTTTTGGCATTTAGCTTGAGGCCATGGCTCTGGCACCAGTTGTCCGTTTGTGTGACCCTTTTGGAGGATGCTTGTGTCGGCTGGAGAGTCTATTATGGCGCCCAGTTTGCAGTCATCTGCGAACTTGGTCAGCCACAGTCCTTCTGTGTTGGCCTGTACCTCCGAGAAATATATACCAAACAAGAGAGGTCCCAGGACTGAGCCTTGTGGGACACCACTTGTAACTGGTTTGGAGTCTGACATGGCTCCAGCAATTCTAACCATGTGGGTTCTGTCCTTGAGCCAGTTTGCAATCCAACTAGTGACATAGGGGCTTGTATTTAAGCTAGTGAGCTTATCTATAATGCCCGAGTGGGGTATTGTATCGAAGGCTTTTGCGAGGTCCAGGTAGGCTGTGTGGACCACCTTCCCCTCGTCAATGGCCTTGGTGACTGTTTCAAAGAAATCAACCAGGTTTAAGAGGTAGGATCTGCCCTTAAAGCCGAAATGGGCAGGATCCAGTGTCTGTAGGTCCCCAATATCTTTATTTATGAGGTCCATGATGATCCTTTCCATAGCTTTGCAGACCAAGCTAGTCAGGCTTATGGAGCGATAGTTTCCAGGATCCGTTGCAGCACCACCTTTATGGAGAGGGACCACTGTTGCTGTACGCCACTCTTTGGCACATATCCTGTAGTAAGGCTGAGATTGAACAGTCGTTTTATGTTTGGGTTTAGCTCTTCTTGGAGTTAATGTAGGATGCAGCCCGGGACACCGTCTGGTCCCATTGATGCTGTGTTTTTTGCTTTGGAGAGGGTGGCTCTTACCTAAGCATCTGAGATGTCAGGGGGGGCAGCACTCTGCTGGGATAGATATTTGCCCTTTTGGTAGAGGGGGGGGGGGGGAGAAGTTTGCGCTGAACTTGTCAGCTAGGATGTTGGCAACCTCTGTGGGTTCTGTGTATTTTTTGTCATTTTGGACTAATTCTGAGCATATCTGGGAATTACCACCCAGGTTCCTAACATAACTAAAGAAAGCCTTGTGATTATCCTTAGTGTCCTGTACAATTTTTCTCTCGAAGCTGACAATTTTATGAGTGCCTGTAGTTTTTTGCTAATACTGATCAGTGATGCCTTCCCTTTTTGGGATTTTGCTCCATCATTTAGTAGCTTCCTCCTCCTATTGTATAGTTTGTTTATGGCTGGGGTCCACCAGACAGGACGTCTGCCTTTGGAGGATTGGGTCTTGGTTTTATTTGGGATCGCATGATCCATGCATTCCTAAAGGTGTTCATAGAATGCGTTTATAAAGGATTCTGCAGTCTGGGCTGTATTTTCCACAGGCCCGGGGGCTTTGAAGAATTCCACTTCGGTTTTGAGGAGTGTGAAATTTGCTTTAGAGAAGTTTTTCACTGTGGTTTTCTGGGCAGGGTATGGGGTCGGGATGTGAATATCCAGTGAGATTAGTTTATGGTCTGATCTTACCAGTGAGGGATACACTTCTGGCCTGGAGCATAGAGTCCCCATGTTGGTGATTATCAGGTCCAGTATGTTTTCCCCTCTTGTGGGAGTGGCAACAAGTTGTTCCATAGCATTTGAGTTTATAAATTCTAGGAACCTTTGGGCTAGGGTGTTGGAGCTAGAGTAATGCTCCCAGTCTATGTTTGGGTAGTTGAAGTCGCCCAATATAATGGTGTTTGGAGAGACCTTCATATTTTCCAGTGTTCTCAGGAAGGCAGAGTGGGGTTCCTGGGTTTGGGAGGGTGGTCTGTAGCAGGCTATAAACTGGAAGGCAGTTTTACCCACTGTTAGTTGCACATGGATAGTCTCTGATGCTTCGTGCTTTGCCACCAACCTGGAGGTATGGGTATCTTTGATGAATATCGATACTCCCCCTCCTTTTGTGGTTCTGTCCAAGTTTTGAGGCCGAAAAGCATGGTATGAGGTATAACCTGGTAGTGCTGGGGTGCTCTTGGGAGCCCTGAACCAGGTTTCTGTTACTGCACAGATATCAATGTTCTCCATGCGAAGGATAGTTTCGAGTGTGTGCATCTTTAGGTTTAGACTTCTGGCGTTGAGTAGCATTACTCTTAGTTTATCCCTTGTGATACCTATGGAGGTGGGTTTGTCTTTTGAGCCTTGCCTAAAAAAGGCACTAGGGGGGTAGCAAGAGCCTTTGCCAATATCCAAAAGCCTAGGGGTGACAGGTGCAAGTCGTCCCTAGCGAAGCATCGTGGCTTGTCGAGCATATCATCCCAAGCTGACAGGCATTGGATCCCCTTTGAAGGACACCAGTACTTAAGCCAATTGTTGAAATTGATCATCTTGTCTTCATATTGTGGCATCATTCTTGGTGAGGGTAAGATGCTACTCAAGGTCAGGGTCATACCGGCCTGGGCTACATGCTCAGAGAGCTCCTCTATGTCTCTTTTCATGTAGTCCAGGGAGGTACGTCTCAGGTCATTCACACCAGCATGGACAATGACAGAGTCATATTTGTACTTGCCTTGGAGTGACCCGAGTGCTTGTGTTATGTGGCGGATCCTAGTGCCCAACAGGCTGCTCACCTTGACCCTCTCCTTGTTCAGCCTGCTGAGCAGGACGTCAGTGCGCCTGACGATAGAATCACCTATTACAAGTGTATCAGGTGTGTTGTTTAGTCTTAAGGGCTGTAACTGTTCGGCACACTGGCTTTGTGAGATATGTTGCACGTGTTTTGTTTTGGGGTAGCGGTTGCTTGGGTGTCTGCTTTGGAGGTCTCTGCTGCTTAGGCAGATCTTTATTTAGAGCCTCAGAGTATGTTTTTGTGTGATTATGCGTTTGGTTTGCTGTCGTGGTAGGTCTATGCGAGACTGGAATTGTAGTGAGAGTGTGGTTTCCTTCTCCTCCTGACTGGTTATGCCAGTACTGAGTTGAGAGAGCTTAGCCTCCAGTTTGGCTATATGGTTGCATCTCTCACGTGTTGGAATTTGTTGGGAGGAGGAGAGGGTTGTCTGTGTACATGAGGCAGTTGTAACATTGCCTCAAGATTCCCAGATTCACCAGCTGAACCGGAGAGGAGATTGACAACTGACCTTTGGACATGCTAGAATAATATTGGGAATTCCTTTATAATTGAAAACAAGGGCCAGTGGGGAGTGAGGGTGTAGTGCTTTTAAATTTTAGTGCTGACTTATAGAATTGCTTTAGTGAGCAAGTGCCAGGTAACTTAAATGCAATGTGTTACAGGTAACTTAAATGCAAAAATGGCAAACAGTAACTTTCTTTCAAGTGAAACAAGGAAATAAGTACAGTACGCAATGCAGATATCACTAGTGATCCACAGAAGCGCTGAGAAGCCGCATATTAGGTGGAATTAGCGTTCCAGGGAAATAAGCAAACAAGCATATAAACAAAGCTAGATTCAGCAGGCCTGTATCTAGTCTATGCTACAGCAAACAAGGTGTACCAATTTCAGTAAGATACAGTTCAAATACTCAGGCACTAAAAACCTTTAACCAGAAATTCCCAGCTCAGAAGGGCAGAGTCCAGCCTCTTCTCCCACAAGAGTGCAGACCACGAACCTTCTTAATGTAAAATAACTGGCCTGAAGCCCAAGTGCTTAAACCAGAACTAATACACTTTAAGAATAACAGACACTGGGCTCTCAATCAGCAGTTCCCAACTTGGGATGAAAGCTACCTGTCCTGCCACCACAGTGCATGCCACAAACCTTCCTAATGTAAAACAACTGGTCTGAAGACAAGTGCTTAATCCAAAAGACTTAGAATGATAGCTACACTTTAATCAAGTTACTACCAAGCAATAATAAATACAATTGAATACTTTAGAGAATGCCTGGATTAGTGCTCAAGTTACACAAACAAAGCTAGATCCAGCAGGCCCGAATCCAGTCTATGCCACAGTCAACAATGTGCACCAACTTCAGTAAGAAGCAGTTCAGATATGCATGCACTATAAGCCTTTAACCAGAAATTCCCAGCTCAGAAGGGCAGAGTCCAGCCTCTCCTCCCACAAGAGTGCAGACCACAAACTCTCTTAATGTAAAATAACTGGCCTGAAAACCCAAGTGCTTAAACCAGAACTAATACACTTTTAGAATAACAGACACTGAGCCCTCAATCGGCAGTTCCCAACCTAGAAGGATGTAAGCTACCTGTTCTGCCACTACAGTGCAGACCACAAACCCTCTCAGTGCAAAACAACTGGTCCGAAGCCCAAGTGTTTAAACCAAAAGGCTTAGAATGAGTTGCACCAAGCAGTAATAAATACAACTGAGTACTTTTAAGATGATGCAAAAGTAAAATAAAGTAGGTAGAAACACAAGTACAGTAAAAGCAGATGAAATTATTATTTTTTTTTCTGAACAAGTGCTGAGATCAAAGAAACAGATTTGAGTGCTGAAACTAGAAAACTGGCTAGTTATAAGAAAAAAAAACTAAGCTAGAAGGCTTCCCTCCAACACAGAAGGGCTTGGGGGCTCAGAAGCCTGCAAATAGTCTATACCACTTAACAGGAAAGGCAGGAAACTAGCTTAAATTTTTTTTTCTGTTTCCCAGATGCTCTCTTTGTACACAGTAGGAGTGCCTGAAATCAGAATATGATCTCACTGCACTCAGTTGAGTGAGCAAATGAGATGGGCCCAGAAGGAGTATCCAAACACAAATTTACAAGAGGGGCGGGCAGCTTGAAGGCCACTAAGATCAACACCAAAACAAAAACAGGGAGGGTGGGTTGGACTAACTGAAGAGCAGAGTCAAAACTTCCAGTTCAGTTAATATTCCTGCAACACAGTTAAAATCAATTTAAATACTGTATTTTTGTAAAAAAATGCAGATAAAGGTACTTAAATTCTCTTATACGTCCAGTTGAATACAGCTAGTTCTTAGCCGGCCAAAGCTGAGGTTTTTAAGCAGAAAATATTTCACACTGTACCACTTAAATAGGCAAGGGCAGGAAATCAAAGAATGTGGCTACCCCCACACCTGTAATAGCAAATAATAAAATTCAGCAAACATGGACTAACTTCCAGTTCAGTTAATATTCCTGCAACACAGTTAAAATCAATTTAAATACTGTATTTAAAAAAAAAAAAAAGTGCAGATAAAGGTACTTAAATTCCCTTATACGTCCAGTTGAATACAGCTAGTTCTTAGCCGGCCAAAGCTGAGGTTTTTTAAGCCCATCAGTTTTCGTGATTTCTGTGAACTACTACTCCCTTCCAATATAGGAGCATGCCATGTTTCACTGTCTTAAAAATTCTATGCTGTAATTTTTTCCACCCCCAGCACCAGTGCACCTACCAGGATTGGGCACTTTTTATCCTGGATCTTGTGCACCCAGCTATCTTTTTACTTTTTAACCTACTTCTATCCATGATATAGGATAAATAAAATACTGTCTATACATCATTGTCATCTTGGTGAAATTTTGTAAAGATTAATTAATTTCCAACTAACAAAACCCAATGTCACAAAATAAGCATGTATAACACAAAATACACATAATACAATTATAATACAAATACTAGCTATTAGGAGGGTAAACACTACAGAGGAGGGAAGGAGGAGGGTAGGAGGGACTTGGAGGCAGATGCTAGGAGGTTCGACATCTACATTTATGGTAGGTACAAAACTGTACTCATGTCCTTCATGGATGCATCAACTGTACTAGGTTCATCTGGTAGAATACCACTACCAACTAGGAGGAGTAGAGCAACTAGTGATGGTAGGTTTAGAGGAAGAATTGTGGCAGTGGCAAACCCAGTACAGGGATTGCAAACCCTGCTCAGCATCTTATAATGCTTGGCAAATGTATGCAACGGCCAAGTAAGCATACACGGAGGTCCAAGTGGCCGCCCTCACTCCCAAAGAAAAGGCTGTAGTGGCTTGTGCCCTTGTAGAATGAGGTCTTATGTTCTGTGCCATTAGGAGGAGTTGTTCAGAACCTCCTGGCTGAGGTTATGTAGGAAGGCGGGCAGTTTTCCACGATAGATGCTGTAGGTCTGTTGCTGCTGCTGCTGGCTGAAAGAAAGGTGTCAACTTTTCTAGCACAAAGTTCAAGTCCCAAGCTGCTGGTAATGGGTTTCCTTGGAGGAGGTTTTACATTGGATTCCTCCTGGAAACTTCCGAGTAATAGGTGTGTGAAAAACAGGTGGATCAAAGCTGTATTCTGCTGATATAGCTGATGCATGAAAGTTCTGGATTAGCTGCTGCCTATGTTGTTCCATGTGCAGTCAGTTGCAAGTTTTTAGGTTTGGATGCATGATGCTGTAGTTGTTCTGGATTGAGGGGAGAAAATAAATCTTGAGGCATTCCCCATTTCTTTGAGAGATGGTCTTGAAGATGTCGGGTGTAGCATCCCCCTGTTTAAGCATGGGAATTAGGTGGAATTTGCTCTAGGCTGTGCCTGTGTTGGTTCATTTATTTAGGTACCCTTTTTTTTTCTCATATATAGTCTGGCAAGTGGAACCAAGATTATGCATGATGCCATGAAGCCCAAGGTCAGCATTTGAATTTTGGGACAATGATGTATGTATTTAAGGTGGTGCCAGTTTTTTTGAAAATTTGTAAAATAATGGAGCTGCTATTTGCTGGCTATTGTTCCCTGGGCAGGCGGAGTTAGGAGTGTCACTGTGGTGGTGTTGTTGTAGTGGCAGCAGCTGTGTCTGTGCCTCTGTTGTTACCTGCCACTGAGTGTCCTCTGTAGGCACCTCCTCTGGATTGGTTTCTGCCTCTGGTGGACCAAGAAATCTTTAACCCGTTTGAACAGATTTTGCCTTTTCTTCCATTTTCTTCAGTACCTGAGCCATGCATGCCTTCTTCCTTCCTGCCAGTCTCATGGCTGATCTAAAAATCTCCCCAGTGCATCATAGCCATCATTTTTACTTTAAGGAATGGTTACTGTTGTGTGTTATTTTTTATTATACATTTTCTTATCAATTGATTCAATTCAGGATAGCTTTTTTTTTTGTTAACTGATCAAGCATTGGTATTGTTGGTATTGTATCATGTGAAACTGACAGTTTAAGCTCTAGAGAGAGTAGCTGAAGAAAACCTTTTTTGCCCATCCTGTCTAGAGACCCTGGCTTCCTTTCAGAAGGAATAGGGTTTTAGCTGCCTTGTAAAGGTGGTGTGAGTGTCCTGGTACCCATAAAATCTGTCTCTGGTTTGGCAGGGGTAAGAAAAGAATCTGGTGCAGAGCAGACATCATTGAAGGCATCATCCACTACAGAGAGCACAGGAGGTATAGCTAGGGGCCTGTGTTGTGAAGGTGCAGAAAGGTTCTCAGTCTTTTCTGGGAAAATTTTCTGGTGGGGAGGCAGCTGGAATGGATTCTTCAGCATCTGAGTCTTCTCTGATTCGGGGGCTCGGGGGCTCTGCCCTAGGTCTCTTCTTGAAGCCCTGTCTGGCCCTGTCTTGGTGAGATTGAGATCCCCTAATTAAAAAATTAATGATCTTAAATAGTAAGCAGTAAGCCAGGGTGCGTTTGAGGGGGGGGGGTTGTAGGGGTGCACTGTAGTAGTTTTGGCTGCTTTGGCCTATTCAAGAGCAGGGGGTAGGTGGTAGAGATTCTGTATTGATTTTTTTTCAGTTTTTTTCCGGTCGAACAGAACAGAGACACGCGGGCTTCACAAACAATTTGGTTTTAAAACAAAACCGACGCCCCAGTGTCGTCGTCTTATCTTTTTCGTTTTAGCAGTTTGGGTGGAGGATCCACCTAGCGTGGGCCGGGCGTCGTGGGCTGGGCGAACACAAGGCAGACGGTAAGAGGCTATCCTTAGCAGAGGTATTTGTGTCCCACCTTATGAACAATTTGTTTTTCACAGGTTAGCTGACATCGGCTGGAGTCCCCAGCGAGGCTGAGGCGAGTAGAAGTCCTGCGAGTAGTTAGCGGTGAGGTAATCTCTGGATCGACCGACCGGATCTCGAACAGCGCTTCTGCTTGCTGGCAAGAAAGAAAAGAGAAGGGAAATGGGCTGATGCCTTTGCTATACCGGAGACCGACAGAGATGACGTGGGGTGAACGACGACATCAGCAAGCGGACCGGTGAAGGACATCAACCACTGTAATAAACTCCAAACTACTAAAAACAAAACAAATGGAGAGCATCATCCATTAAGCTCTTTCTCTACAGTTCGACTTCTTCAGACTGAATGAATGAAAGCAAAGCACAACTTTATATACTGCTTCAATAAATCAATTAAATCATCAATTTCATAAATGTCTGCCCTAATGCTTTAACTTCTCTCTTTTTAATATACTTTGAAGTTCTCTGTCATTTAATCTAGAACTGCTGGCATCTAATCTCAATATCCACATTTTATAATACATTGTATGTAGAACTAGTGGAGAGCTATACAAGAGGGTGCATGAGCACGTGTATGTAATAAATAAAATGAACATGAATAAGGCTTGGGAAAAATATACTGTATTACAAAATGTGAAGGTTCACCTAAATTTTTAGTTCTTGACCAAGTGCCTGATTTTAAAAATTGACTGGATGCAGAGGATGAATTAGTCTTGAGAAAATACTGCTGGATATTCAGGTTAGATCCCAGCAGTCCTCCATGATTACATGACAAAGAGAATTTTAAAGTATATTTAAAAAGAAAAGTTAAAGTATTAGGGCAGGCCTTTACTAGATAGATTTAATGGTTTAAATGAATAATTTATTGAAGTAGTATATAATGCTGTGCTTTGCTTTCATTCATTTAGTCTGAAGAAGTCTATCCATACACGAAAGCGCTTACTGGATGATGCTCTACAGTTCTGTTTTATTAAAGTTGGAGTTAATTACGGTGTTTTTTTTTTGTTTTGGTTGTGACATTTTCTATCGTACTTATCCATTGATTTGGTATGAATTCAACTCCAGCAATACCACTCTCCTTTGCTTGCTGACTTATCTCGTCATTCGGACCCCTGTATGGTTGTATAGACTGGGAGATGATCACAGGGACAGTATTGTAGCAGAGGTGGTATATTTCCTAGGGTCTGACACTAGGATCCAGCCTAATACTGAATTTGAAGTTTTGCTATAATGTGTGGGGCTATTAATTAGCTGTGTGAAACCAAATAAGTTCATATTAGATGTAGGGAAGTTAGAGTTTATGTCCAACAGACATTCACATCACCTAGTACCATTTTTTCTTGTGGAATTATCTATATCCACTGTAGGATACCTTCCAGTATGGCTGCATTATCACCAGTAAGGCTGTAAATAACAGTAATACACATTTGTTTAAACTTCTGCAGAACTGAATTTTGGTATTGGTTTGTTAAGGTGAAATGTGGCAGTTGCTGGGAAATATTAAAGCAATACCACCACCTTCCACTTTAGTCATTACAGATATTATAACCAGGATGTATAATTGCGGAATCTTTTATGCTTGGTTTAAGCCCAGTTTCAATTACAAGAATATCAGGCTTATGTGGGTAAATCCAGTCATGTATATATATAATATATATATTGTATATATTTTTTAACATTTATGGCAACAAAGACTAGATCACTGTGGTTGGGGGCTGAGCACTGTAGGGTTAGATTAATGTGTGAAAAACAATCATCTTTATGTTCACTGCGATAGGCAGGGACAGCATTAGGGCGAATGTCTCCTCTTAGAAGGATTTTAGTATACTGGTTGATTCCTGATGCTTCTTTTTTAGAGAGTATTTTTCCACTTAATTTTGTTTTAGTAGAAATGGAATTATTCAGTCTACATTTGAGGTAAAGAGGAGAATAATTAAATCAGTTTGGTGTGATGCGTGGAGAATTTAGGGAGAAAGAATGACTAGGTGGTTTGGAAGACAGTTGGACATGTTTTGAGAAATATTATAGCGTCATGGTTGGATGACAGATGGCCCAGTAGCATGAGAAGAATACAGGATAAGCTGAGGCGAGCATGATTAAAATAAAGGGATCTGTATGTTACAGTTGGGCAGGTAGTAGGAATCAAGGAGGAAAATGTTGTTGCAGGGTAGAAGGATATTTAGTGGTAGTAGACTCTGAAAGCTTGTAGAGGGTAGGTAGGTAGGAAAAGTTTTTTTTTTTAATGAAGGAACAGAGTTAGGTTGTCCTAGTATCTTGTGTGGAACGTAAGGAATACAGGGGGCTTAAAAGGCTAGAGTATGAAAATGTAGTTATAACAGGAAGACATGATGATTCATTTGGGAAATGGGAAGATAAAATGTAGAATATATAGGTACGGTTATGGAGGGGCATGACTATGAATGAACAGTGCAAAGTAGTATGGGAAGGAGAAAGAATGGTTTGGAATGGTGCTAAAAAAGACTAAATGGGAGTTGGGAATCGGGTAAAAAGAAACTAAGTAGTGAGGTTGTTTGGGAGGGTTATGGAATAGAAATCATCAGTGAAATATAATAGTAGAGTAAGAGGGGTATGGAAATTAAGAGTTAGGATAAGGAAACAAAGCCAAGTCAAGCCTAGCAAGATGCTGGATGAGGAGAGGTTACTGCAGCGGAGTGAATTTGGAGAATATTCAGGTTATAAAATTAAGGAAAAAATTAGACCAATACTGGTAAACAGAGCTTTGGGGCAAGAAAGGCAAAAGCAAGAATGAGTTTTGGGTGGATCAGGAGATATCTGGGGATATGGTTAATAGATTAGGTGGAAACATTACTGGCAGGTACATTTCGCAGGATCTTTGATAAAGTGAGTTCAGCTGCACAAAATGGACAATACTACCTCTAGACATAGACCAGAAAGTACAGGTGATGCAGATGTGTTACATACTTACTGTAATGCACCACAAGTGTTCTGATCGCTCCCAGGTATTTAGAGATTGTGTGTGGGCAGGAGAAAAAAAAAAAAAAAAAAAAAAGAGTGAGCTGGGATAAGATGTTAATGGTCAAGGAGAAAGATCTAGGAATACCAGATTTGAAGAATATTAGCTAGTACCGGTGCCCCGACTTACGTGTTAAGATTGGTAACCATTTGAAATGTCAATATTCACTACAGTGAGTCCTGAAATATGGAGACTGAATGGCTGAAAGATCAGACAAATATATACTAAGTGTGAGATGCCATTTCCTGGAATTTTCCCTTTTTTCTGAGATATGGCAATCTTGGAGTTGGTATATATAAGTTTAGAGAGAGTGTGTGTGTGTGTGTGTGTGTGTGTGTGTGTGTGTGTGTGTGTGTGTGTGTGTGTGTGTGTGTGTGTGTGTGTGTGTGTGTGTGTGGTGCAGTGCCCCCCCCCCAAAAAAAAGTTTTAAAGACAAGTGATTTTTTCTGAGATTTGCTCTTCTCTGGATTTTCGGCACTCAACATTACAAGTGCTGGCATTTCAAAAGGGAGTGTTAAGATTAACAGATAAAAAATATGATGCAGATTGGAAAATGATGCTATGGGAAAAGGAAAGAATGGGAGAGAGCAGGTGATGATATAGTACTGTTAAACTTTTCTACTCAGGGGCTGAGAACAGACTGGTTTAAAAAAGTGAATAACATTTTTAAAGCTATATGGACAGAAGAAGATATGTTGAAACAGATGGACAGGATGCCGAGGATAGAGGATACGGAGGAAGATGAACAGTCTAATAACTTATGGAGATGGAGGATCAGACAAAAGCAATTGTGATACTGGTCTCGCATAGCAGATATTCAGAAAACAAAGTTGAGAAGTTCAACAGCAATAGAATTTCAAGGAACAGTTAAAGTGGGATTACGCAGTAGTGGTTAGTTCCTGGAGTAGAATGGGACTGGAAGTAAGAGAAGGGCAGCAGCTGTCAAAGTTAGGGCAAGAAGCAGGAGGAGCAGCATGGAAGGAAGAGGGACCATAGGATTGTTAAACATTAGAAAAGAGAGTGGCTAAAGGAAAAAGGTAAATGACAGACTGAGAAAAAGAAAATTCAATGGGAGATCAACACGGGGGGCTCAGGTTGGAGAAGAATGTCATGAGATTATTTCCCTACAAAGATATGTTAGCAAAGCTAGAAATTTTAAAATCTTTGCATGAAAATGTTTGCACAAATATTTTTACACATCAGACAGGTTAGGGAGGAGGTTTCCTAGAATGGGTTAGGAGGAGTGGTGGAGGTGCAGAGAGGAAATGGGGACGTGGTTGCACATTTTTGGGAATGTATGAAATTAGATGTATATACAAAAGCAGGGATACTACAGAAGTTGACAGGAAAAGTGAAAGTTCTCTCTCAAACTGTTAGGATATAGTAAAAGAACTGAAGGGAAAAGTGAAGTTATAACAGGAAACCTACAGACATTGGGAAAGAAGGTAATTATGAAGAAACGCATAATGGTAGCTGAGCCCAACATGGAGGAGGTAGCTGAGATGATAGAAGAGCTTTGAAAAGATGGAGAGACCGGCATCGTACTGTAATATGGGGGTTATGGAAAGAGAAAATGGGTATGAACGAGGAGACATTTGAAGAGTGTAAGATCAAACCTGGATAGGAAGCAGACTAGATGTATACAAAATGAATGACTGACAGGAGTAGAAGTGATTTACAAAGTAACTGGGTGTGGAACTTCTGTAGACGGTTTACACTTGAGTTGCATTGTTTTGAAGAAAAATGGGAACACAAGTGTTGATGGATCGTGGTAAGGAGAGGTATAAAACTTGACCTTTTAGGTTATTTATTTTCAGAAGTACAACTACATTGACATTTACTACTGTAATACTCTTGGATGAAAATTAAAATTATTGGACTTGTTTTGTTATTGTTATAAGGAAATTTAATTTGATCACCTGTGCAGTGGTGTCTGAATTGAATGTGTTCTCTAATAAAAAGAGAGGGATTACCCAGCATATACAGGATTAACATCAGAGCTTAGAGAAAATCTGAGGTTCACAAACAACTGCTGGAGAAACCAACTACAGTAGACTGATCTAACTTAGCATTTAGGGAGAAGACAAGTACAGCAAACAAGGTTCTGATAGAATCAAAGAATCATCAGGGTATCAAGTTTAGCCTGGATCAGAGTAAAGAACCACAATCACTTATGTAGGGAAGATTGGACGGAAATATGCATCATGCCCAGATATGCTATAAAATCTGTAAAGTTTGGAATATTTGCCTGGAGATGCCTATATGGGTATTTTTATAAACTGGACTTGAGAATATGTTCTTGCAGACAGACCAGCTATGCTGAAGATGTGACAAATTAGAAATGGACCGGAACACCTGTTTTTGGACTGCAAAAGTATCAACAGAAAGAGCTTCAAGCAGTTTTAAACAATATTGTGGAGAAGAGTTGAGTCTTAGTAACGACATGAAGCTACTGAGTGGGAAAAGGATGACACAACCAAGGTAAATAATTACCTTAAGTCTTTGTTACGGATAGTAACCAGAAATATTTATTTAACTTGGCATTTGTTTACCAGGAAAGCCTGACTGGGTCACATACTCAGTTTTCAGTGGAGGCCCGGGGAGAAAAACTCTATATAAAACTTATTTGAAGAAAGAAGCAAAAGAAAAAACATCTGTTGCAGTGAAAAGAATTATGGATGAAATTAGACATGGAGTAGAGGGAGGATAGTAAGAACAACCTGAGCTTTCTGATTAATAAATCAAATGAATCTTAAGTTACATGAATATCACTTACAAAGTTGAGTATGGGAAAAAATAATGAATGTAATGCCCTTTTAACATGTAATGTACAAATGCTATTACTTGCTGGTTTCGGACATTATGAAGTATTTAAAAAAAGAAGTTATGCACTCACCATAACGTTTTATGTTTGTAGTCCATCTCACCCTTCATTCTTACATGTGGGTTCGTGCCGATTACAAAGCTCGAAGTCTCTAAATTGGCTTGTGGGAAGGTAGGTATCTCATAATGCATTGGTATCAATCCTCAGATCTTGTTTGCTGCCAACTACAACAGACAATAGTTATACTGAACCCTCAGATAAAGGGGAAGCAATAGTGAAAGGTCTTCAACATAAGGAAGGAGCAACATTTTCCTACCAGGTCCTCTAGGACTATATGGATGGGGGTAGATGGGTGGGTTCATAAGAATGAAGGGTGAGATGGACTACAAACGCAGAATGTTATGGTGAGTACATAACTTCTTTATGTTATGTAGTCCTGTCTTACCTTCATTCTTACACGTGGGACAGCATCTTTAGCACCTTTTTCCTCGGGTGGCTGATGGGAATACAGTCGAGCATCATGGAACCAAAGGAAGCTCTGTCCCTGGAGGCCAAGTCAACTTTGTAATGAGTAATAAAAGTATGTTGGCTTGTCCACATTGTGGCTGCACAAATACTGTCCATTGAAATCCTGTCTTGAAAGGCAGTGGATGTTGCTACTGATCTGGTTGAGTGACCTCTAACTTTGAAGGGGAGTTCCTTGTTATTGGAAGAGTATATAAAAGTTATGCAATTAGAAAGCCAATTAGATAATGTGATTTTTGAGACTGGCATACCCTTTCTTGCCTCCAAAAAGAATATGAATAACTGGTCTGACTTCCTGAATTCTTCAGTTCTGTGGGGGTAGAACCTTAGTTGCTTATGCACATCAAGTTGGTGAAGTCTGTGTTCTGCCTTGTTGGTATGGTTAGGGAAAAATACTGGAAGTTCAATAGTTTGGTTGATATTGGATTGGTAGCAAATCTTGGGGACAAAGGAAGGGTTAGTTCGAAGAGAAACCTTGCCTTTATGGAAGATCAAATAAGGAGGCTTGACTGAAAGTGCTTGTAGCTCTGAAACTCTTCTAGCTGAGGTTATGGCTACCAGAACAATAGTTTTCAGAGAGAGAAATTTTAATTCGTAAGTGGATGAAGGTTCAAAAGGTGGTGCGAAAGGACAAAATTGAAATCCCAAGGAGGGACAGGTTCTTTAAATGGAGGTCTCAGTAAGGAAGTGCCTTTCAAAAAGGCCTTACACAGTCTATGTGCGCCATCAAGTTAGGCATATGCTGTCCTAAGTGGAAATTGGAGCTAGCTGCTAGCTGAACTTTAACCGTAGCAGCGGCTGAACCTTGTTGGAAGAGTTCTGAAAGGAAGTCTAAAATTGAGGAAATTGGGACAGTGAAGAGATCTAGGTTTCTGGTCTGCACCCCAAAATAAATCTTTTCTATTTACTAGCATATAGTTTTCTGGTAGAAAATTTATGAGAGGATATCAAGATACGTTTTACTGCTTGAGTGAAATCCTGAAGCCTTACTAACGGTTGGAAGTGGAGCAGCCAAGCTGTCAAGTACAGGGTGTGGTGAGAAGGATGGAATTTTCCTGACGTGTCAGCAGGTCTAGAACTTGGTCCAGAATACAATGATCCTTCAGTAGATGAGGCCAGAGAAAGGGAAGCCAAATTTGACGAGGCCAGTACGGAGCAATGAGAATCATCTTACCTCAAAAGGATTTTGCTTTCTGAATGACTTTTGATACGAGGGGAAATGGGGCAAAAGCATAAAGCAGTCCTGAGGGCCAATTGTGAACAAGTGCGTCTCTTGGTGTCTCCCCCGGAAAGGGGGGGGGGGGAGATCATGGCAAAGTAGCTACTGCATTTGGCGTTCATAGGGATGGCAAAAAGATCGCAGCAAGGCTGGCCCCATTTGTAGAAGATCTCTTCCACTACGTTCTGATTCAGAGACCACTCGTGAGGCATCAAAATTGCCCTGCTGAGCTTGTTGGCCATCACAGTGGACTTTCCCGGGATGTGCATTGCAACTAGAAAGCATTGGGAAGATACTGCCCACTGCCAAACTCTCAGAGCCTCTCGACAAAAGTGGATATGAACTGGTTCCTCCTTGTCTGTTTATATACCACACCACTGACAGTCTGACTGGATTGCAATCGTCCCTAGAGGTAAGAGAGTTGTGGAGTGCTTGCAACGCCGGAAGCACTGCTCTCATCTCTAGAACACCGATGTTCAAATGAGCCTCATGTTCCTGCTATATGCCCTGGACTGTCTTTCCCAGGTAATGCCTGGCCACCCTATCTGGGAAGCATCTGTGGTCACAGTAGCAACAGGTTGATATGGGATGAATGGTCTCCAGGTGGTTAACTAGTTGGACTGAATCCACCAATTAAGATCCTTCTTGCAAGTTTCTGTTATTATGATTGGGTGAGAGAGGACGTTCCTGAAGCGACCATTGGGAGAAGAGTAACCACTGTAGGACTCTCATATGCATCCCGGTTAATGGAACAAGAGTTATGGTTGAGGCCATTGTTCCCAGTAGTCTGAGCACTATCTTTGCTTTGACTTTGTGTTTGGGAAGAAGCAACATCTGTTGTTTGAGATTCACAATTCTGTCGGCGGGAAGGTGTGCCATCATTGAAAAGGTGTCTATTTCTGCACCTATAAAAGTAACATGCTGACAGGGTGACAAGGCAGATTTTTGCAAGTTTATTGTAATGCCTACCCGAGCACAAATTTGTAGTGTCATGTCTCTGGCCTGTTGAAGTAGATGCTTGGCGGTGGCGGTGGCAGTTAGGAGCCAGTCGTCCAAGTATGGAAACACTCGGAATCCAAGACATCTCAAGTGAGCCTTTACTACTGCCATGCATTTGTTGAACACTCTGGGGGCTGTAGTGAGACCAAAGGGCAGAGCATGAAAATGCCAGTGACTGGCTCCCAGCCAGAAGTGCAATGACTCCTCGATGCTCTGTCCATTTTTATGTGGTAGTACGCATCTTGGAGGTCTATCGAGCACATCCAATTGTCTTTCCTAAAAGGGGAGTATAGACTGCAGTGTCACCATTCGGAACTTGGACTTCTTTACTGATTTGTTTAGTTTGCTGAGATCCAATAAAGGCCTCCAGTCCCTTGTTCCTTTTGGCACTAAAAAGAATCTAGAGTAAGTTCCGAATCCTATCTGGTCTGCGGGGACGGTTTGGATGACTTTTGTTTAGCAACTATTGAATCTCTACAGTTGCTTGATCCCTATGATTTAGTGGAACATCTGGGATTTTCCTAGTTTGAGGAGGGGGGTAGGAGAAGGGTATGGAGTATCCTCTGGATGTTATGTTTTGTTCCCACTTGTCTTTTGTGATATTGTGCCAGGCTTCTGGGTACAAAGATAAACATCCCCAGACTGGCTCCAGAGTAGCACAGTTGGGCCTCCTTTCAGGGGCGCTGATAGGGATGTCCGCGAAAGGAATCATGGTCACCCTGGTTTTGCGGACCCCCTCTGCCTCTAGGACGGCATCTACCATTTCCTTCCCCTCTGCCCCCGAGGAAGGAATCACCTCGTGCATCTAGGAAAAATCTCTGGGATTTCTTGAACCACAACTTCCCGCCTTTCTGCCCTTTAGGATAAGGTCTTGAAAGGACAGAAAAACGTACTCCAAGGGCAGAGAGTTTTTTCCCTTCCTGCTCGCATCTGGTGAGGGTATAATTAATGTTTGGTCCAAACAGTTATCAAAAGGGGCATTTGTGAAGGTAGACACTTAAAGGGTTCCATGAAGATACACAAGCGCATCCAGAAGCATCTCCTCAGGGAAACTCCTGAACCAGCTACCCTACTCGCTACATCTGCTGCGTATATTAGCCTCATAGAGGAGTTCACAATGGAGTTTAGGGTGGATAACTGAGTGGTAACCTTTTCTGGTACTTCCTCATTTGAAGTACCTTGTAGAGCATCTCCTAGTTCCTTCAGGAGAACTCTCTGAAGCCTTGTAAAATGGGTAAGATAATTCAGCGATCCAAGGGTAAAAGCCAATGAAGAAAAAACATGCTTCCCATACATTTTCTTTGTTCAAGACTCCTTATTCGGCGGATGGACAGATGAGGATGTCTCTGCATGCTCCTTCTTGGTGGCTGCTGCCACCACCATAGCATCTACTGGCATACCTTTTTTCAAGGAGATCCTTTTCCTTTGGGGCAGAGAGAAATTTGTTTGGCCTCCTACAGACTGGCTCCATGGTGTCACAGGATTCCCATGCCTTTTGACTGACCAAAGTCCATGAGCTCGTCAAAATGCAGACACACCCAAGAGGCTGAAGGTTGAGATCCAAAAGCCTTCAGGTACACAGACTCCTCATCAGAAGGGGTGATGGTACCTCAGCCCCCTCTCTGTTTTAGGATCTCAAGGATATCTACAAAGGAGATATCAGAGGACGACAGTGGGGACCCTTCTGACTTCTCGAGGTCAGTGTCAGAAGAGACAGACTCATAAGGGAGTCTACATGCTTCCTCTTGCATGTTTTCTTCAGAGAAGGCTCCTCAGAAGGGTATTATGGGGAGGTCTCGGAAGAATGGGGACCACCCAGAGGGCACTCCTAAGGCTGCGGAGCTCTACTGTCCTGTTTATAAGCATGGCGCCAAGACAGAGGCCGGTGCTTTTGGGGGAAGAACATCAGCATCCCTGTGTAGAGCTGTAGATTTGGGCAGCACACTCCTCATAAGCTTGAAGGCAGACTCCCCTGGCTCAGAGGACACCACTGGTTCCGAAAATGCAGAGGTAGCTCCCAGTTCCAGGGAGATCGGCTCAAACACAGATGTAGGAGCCGAGCTCAGGTGAGCCGATGCACGGAGAGGTAGACTCGGAACCAAAGAGACTTGTGTCTGAGAAACTTCCTTGGGGCAGACTGGTGAACTTCTGCTTCTAGACACTACAGATGTCACAGTGTGTCGGAGCAGATATCATTTACGAAAAAGCCACTTGGGGTATCGGGGCTGAAGAGTCTACTGCAAACGGTACTCAATATTCTGGTTCAGACAGACTGGAATGGCTCAGAGGATCAGTAGCGGCTGACAGGACTTGGGTGGCTCAGAGGCCAGTTGGTCAGGAGCAGAGCAAATTTGCCAGCCCCAGTACCTTCAAGAGAGTCTGCACACCACCCTCTTCACATCTTCATCCGATAGGCTCCTAGAGGACCTGGAAGAAAGAGTTGGAGCGAGAGATCTCTGAAAAATAGGTGATCTCGGTGTAGGGGAGACCGGTGGGATATCTGTTGACTGGCTCAGAGCTACAGAATCCTTTTCGGCTCCGAAGTACTTGGGGACAATACAGGCATATCAATCGTAATAACCTCAATTGGTTCTGAAGGCAGTGAAGCTGATTAGGTGAAAACCTTGGTTTTTGAAATTTTTTCAGAGGTCCAGATTTCTCAGAGGACACTGGAGAAGGCCTTTTCACAGTCTTTCCTGCTAGGAGACGACCCTGTAGATTGTGAGGAGGAAGAACTACCCAAATCTTCCTCAAAGGACGGTTTTAGGTAACCTTTCAAGATAAACTTTCCTTTCTTGAAGGACCCTCGAACTAAAGGAATGACAAAAAGTACACGTCTTCTGCAAGTGAATGCCCCCCCCCCAAAACAGTATACACATACACTATGCCTGTCCGTTAAGGACATTTTCTGTGTGCATTTTTTAAAACCCGAAGGTTTAATGGTCCTTTTCTTTAGTTTCTTTAGACATAACTGCTGGAAGAAAAACAACGCTAAGGACAAAGAGATTAGTTAAGGTCTCTAACTAAAATAGAGCTTAACTATTGGGGGAAAGAACAAGCACACCACAGGAAAACCAGAGAGAGGACTAGGTCCTTTAACTTAAACGGGCCTAGCCCTATTCAAAGAGGGAAACAGCACACAATAAGGCAAAGTGAGATTAACAAAGGACTAGGTCCTCTAACTTAAATGGGCCTAGCCCTGTATAACAGAAAGGAAATACCAACTGAAGAACGGCAATTTTAAGAAAGGACTAGGTCCTCTAACTTAAACGGGCCTAGCCCTTGAAAATGCTTCACTAAGATACCTAAGCCTAAGGAAAAGACAACACACAAGGCAATAGGTTAAATGGCAACACAATGGACTAAACACCAAGTCCTGTAATTCAAACACACGCTATAAAACTAGTAACAAATCAACAAGGACTCAACAGCAAATGCTAAATATAGATAAGTTACCACTACGGGATACCAACAGTCCTGCAGAAAAACATTGGCCAAACAGTTGACAAATCAGCAACAATTGTCTAACAGTAATGCTACCTATATTCTAAATAAAATAGTCTAACTATTAACTAACTACTAAGAGAAAAAAGTCTGCAAATATGAAAAAATGTAGAAAAAGATTTAGACTTGGACACGGCCAAGAAGAGCACTCCTGAACTCGTATAGCGGCAAACGAGATCTGGGGATTGGTACCACTGCATTGTGGGATACCTACCTTGCCACAAGCCAACTTAGAGACTTCAAGCTTTGTAATCGGCAAAGTCAGAGCAGAGGATCAGCTCCGAACCCACATGTAAGAATGACAGTGAGACAGGACTATATAAAATTGTATTTATACAAGAAATTAGTCTAAATGTAAATAGTTTACCGCTGCTTGGATTAAACAAAGGTAATAGCAAGGGATATAAAATAATTAAACTGAAAAAAAAAAAAAAAAAAGAAAGCAAACACTGGTTAGCCAGGTAACTTAAATGCAAAATAAATAGTTTAAGAGCAACCACTGTACTTTGTGGCGATGCACCATGCACAAGGATTGCACAGTATGTAATTTTGCAAATGTTTTTTAATGAATTGACATGGGGCAGGGGAGGAGGGTGTGTGTGTGTGGCAAGACCCAGTTTTGAAATCAATCAACTCGGTAGTCTGACCTCTGAAGTAAAACTTGTGGAATCACTGCTAAAATGATTTTTGGAACATTTAAAGTTTTTAAGCACAGGATGGGAGCTTAACTAGATAAAAATAGAACTCTTGGGTAACCAGGGAATTGCATCAGAAAGTTCTGTAGTCCTGGCTTTTTTTTTTTTTTTTTTACAGTTTTGCAAGATATGAAAATGAACTACAAAACAGTCACTAAGAAATCAAAATGATCTGAAGATCCAGGTGTTTCACTTTGGTAAAATGATTATACAGCAGGACAAGAGAAGAAAAACTCTTATTAAAGACTGGAAACTAATGGGATACCTCAAGTAGTGGGCTAGATATTAATTTATTCATCTACCACATAATAAAACTAATCCCAAGTGGACCCTTTTCAGTTATACTACTGGGACATGCAGCAAAGGCACATTAAAAGTACACAGCATACAATTAATAAGCAGGATTACATAATATACAACAGTCATTGCCATACAATGTTGTGCTACAGACTGGAGTAATTAACTTTTGCATTATTAGCAGCAAAAACATTCATGTCAAATGTACTAAGGAAAGGAAAGCAGATAAACATTTGGCACAGACTGCATTTAAAATGCCCAGTGAAGACACTGGAGCAAACACATTACAACTGTAAAGGGAGGTGGGGTCCACCACTTTGATTCTATTAAAGGAAAAGGGTTTGCTTCTTGTGTACAGATACTATTTTAACTATCTATGGCTACAATTTCAAGCAGTGCGTGTTGGATTAAAAAGTGACCCAACTTCCAAGGCATATAAAAAAAAAAAAGTGGGCATTGCATACCTGGAAAGAATGGTTTGAGTTTTGTGACTAAACCATTACGCAACAAAGGCTGATAAACATAAGCTAAAAGATGGGTAAGAAAAGGCATAATAAAATATGTAGAGGTATAGCCAAGCAAATATTTCAGACATGTTTTTGTAAAGGTGATTACTATGCCTGCAGATTTAATACAGTTGAGCTCACAGTACTTGCTGATCCTCCACTTCAGTGAACTCTTCAGTTGCTAAAACAACAGCTGACCGTTTCCAAATTTCAAGTGCTGAGCCACAGCCACTGCTACACTTAAAATTAGCAGCTCAGATCTTTCTGGAGATCTAAAAAAACGCTCCTGATGCTCAGGTCTTTCTAGAGATCTGACAAAGTTGGCTCATGATGGCCATAAAGACTACTAAGAAAGATGCTGACATCACAGCAATATCAGCATTTGCTAACATTTTATAGAAAGGCAGGTGCATCACTCAAAATCTTCCCCAAGGTCAGCACATTCAGCACCAATGTCATGAAGGGGAAACAGGCAAAACACACATACAAAAAGTATACCAAAAGCATCAAATACATTGCGAGATACCAACAATCTCTGAAGAAAAGAACTGGGTATGGGCGTCTGTCGGATCAGTTTGGAGCTACAGTTCAGTGGTTCTGGGTGGTGTGTATGTATAAGGGAGGGACCCTGAAGAACCAAAGAAATAACAGATTCTTTATCATGTACAGCAAGTTTTCAAGTCTACAGCTAAAAACACCAGAAAAAAAAGAATCAGCATTCTTGTGCTCATGCCATATTACTTTAAAATAAGTCTTTCAAACATACAGAAAGGAATCATGACCGACTCACAGCAAACTTAAGTTCTGCAGTAACATCCTCATTAAATTTGGTTTCAGACAGATCCATTTTTGTGCCATCACGAGTAAGTACACGGACATACGTCTTTCGATGAGTATGTGAATCTATCTTCTCTCCGTATTCCTTCATCTTCTCACAGATTTTTTCCAAGAGTTCTGTCAGGTGAGACTCTGACCTAGCATATGGAACCTAAGAACAGGGCAGAGAGTCAAACTTCAGCATGAAATGGAACTCTGTCACCTCCTGTGGGTCTTCAACAAACTCTAAAGCTATATTTTTCCATTTACAAACTCAACAAATCAAAAAGTACAGTTTTGTACCTACCATAAATGTAGATGTTCGAAGATCCACATTGCTGCAGTCCTTACACTTGGGTAGTCCGCTGTCCTCGGTCGGCCCGAATATCAAAGTATAAGGCTGACGTCGGTCAAGGCGCATTTGACTGACATCAGGACGTCAGGGTACAAATGCGCATGACCGACGTCATATCCTCAGTCTTTTCTTGCCCCAGATGTCAGAAGACCCTAAAAAGAAAGGTCAAAACCAAAAGACAGCAAACAACCAACCATCCTAGCACTAAAAATATGTACAATATATACAATATACACCATAATGACAACCCAACCCACACAACCACCTCTAACTACAGAGGGGAAGGAGGGAGGGTAAATTGGACTGCAGCAATGTGGATCTTCGAACATCTACATTTATGGTAGGTACAAAACTGTACTATGCTCTTCATCTCACATTGCTGCAGTCCTTACACTTGGGTAGAATCCCAAAGCAGAGGTAAGGGAGGATGGCCAAACTATAAGGAAGCAGGAGCTGCCAAAATGCCCTGCAAAACAGCAGTGGCAAAACCAGCCCTAGATTTAGAATAAAGTGGTAGGTGATAATGCCTAGAGAAAGTATGCACTGAACTCCAAGTAGCTGCCTCCAAAATATCCTTAGTTGCCACCCCTCAAAAAGCTGTCAGTGGCAGTAGCCCTAGTGGAATGAGGCCTAATCCCAGCTGGAATCTCCTTGCCATGATGGGAATAACAGAAAGCAATGCAAAACCCAATCCACTTAGAAATAGTTTGTTTTGACACAGGCTTGCCCTGAGAACTCAAAGCAAAAGAAACAAATAACTGCTGAGACTGCCTGAACCCTTTAGTTCTGTCCAAATAATATCGCAACTGCCTGTGTACATCTAAAGTGTGCAAAATCTTTTCCCCTTTATTTTGGGGATTTGCATAAAAAGTAGGCAAATGAATAGTTTGGTTTAAAGCCACACTAGAAACCACTTTAGGCATAAAGGAAGGATTAGTACGTAAAGATACCCTATCCTTATGGAAAATTAAGAAAGGCTCAACCGCCATAAGGGCCTGCAACTCAGAAACCCTTCTCGCAGAGGTAATGGCCAACAAAAAAGCAGTCTTCCATGATAAATATTTCAACTCTGTAGTAGCTGCAGGCTCAAAAGGTTGTAGAGTGAGTTTCTCCAACACAAAATTGAGATCCCAAGCAGGAGTAGGAGCTCTACGTGGGGGTCTTGTATTCTTTGCCCCTCTAAGAAATTGCTTGAACAAAGGATGAGAAAACAATGGTGGGTCACAATCATAGTGAGCCGAAATTGCTGCAGCATGAACCTTAATAGAAGAGAAGGACAAACCTTTGTCCAGTAATTCAGCAAGATATTGAAGAGCCGCACTTAAATTAGGCTCAGAAACATCAAAATCCTTTGCTGCACTCCAAAATAAAAATCTCTTCCATTTACCTGCGTACACTTTCCTTGTACTAGGCCTTCTAGCTTCCAAAATAACATTCAAAACTTGCTGTGGAAGTTGAGACCCACTATGGTTCAAAACAGAATATGCCAGGCTGTTAGGTGATTAGGTGAAGAGAGTGAAGCTTGACATTGAGCAAATGACTGTCCTCCTGAGACAACAGGTGTGGAATCGAAGGCAAAGGCCATGGAGGCTCCCATACCAGGCTTCTCAGTAATGGGTACCAATGCTGTCGAGGCCAATCTGGAGCTATCAAAATCATCCTTGGCTTGTCCTGTCTGGCCTTTAGTAGTACCTTTGGGAGGAGAGGCAGTGGTGGAAAGGCATACACATGAAGATTGCTCCAATTGAAAGAAAGAGCATCCACTTTCCAAGCTGTGGGATGAAACCTTTTCGTGCAAAACTTTGGCAGCTGGTGGTTTAGTGGAGAAGCGAACAGATCTATGTCTGGAGTTCCCCAGGACACTGTCAATTTCTGAAATACATGAGGATCCAATTTCCACTCGTGGGGATCCATGATTCGCCTGCTCAACACATCTGCTAAGGAGTTCTGTGCTCCTGGCAGAAACCTTGCCTGAAGATTTAGCTGTAAACTGAGAGCAGTCTCCCACAAAATCATTGCTTGCCTGCATAGAGGATAAGAATCGTTCCCCTTGCTTGTTGATGTACCACATGACAGTTGTGTTGTCTGTTAGAATCAACACCTGCCCTGGAAGAAGTAAATCCTTGAACGCTATTAATGCAAACTGGACTGCCAACATCTCCTTCAAGTTGATATGTAGATGTTGTAGTCTGGCAGGCCACTTGTCTTGTATCCACTTTCCATTCAGATGAGCTCCCCAAGCTTTGTCTGAGGCATCTGTCGTTAGAATCTGACTCGCCTCTGGCCGGGTCACAGAGAGTCCCTTGTTTAGGTGACATTCCTGAGCCCACCACAACAATTCCTTCTGTATGCAAGGTATTATTTGAATGACAGTGTCCAGATCCTGGCAGTGCTGTGTCCATACATTTTTGAGATACCATTGTAACTTCCTCATATGCAGTTTGGCATTGGGAAGCACCAGAATACAAGATGCCATGAACCCCAAGGCTTGAAGGACTGTCCTTGCAGTCAGCCTGGACTGATGAGACAATTGATGAAAGTAAAGGGAAAGATTCTTTTGTTTGTCCGGGGTCAAAAGGCCATCTGGGATGCTGTATTCAGTCTTACACCCAGAAAGCACATGTCCTGAGAGGGTACTAGACTGGACTTTATTTCGTTCACAGAATACCCCAGGCATCTTAGCACTGCTATCACATATTCCAAATGATGAAGAAGCTCGTCCCTTCCTTGAGCCAGAATCAGGCAATCGTCCAAATAAGGATAGATCTGTATTCCTTTTAGCCTGAGGAAAGCTATCACTGGAGCCAGAACTTTCGTGAACACTCTGGGCAGTAGATAAGCCAAAGGGCAATGCAGAGAACTGGTAATGAGAAGTCCCAGCCAGCAGATACTTCCTGCAACTCAGTCTGATAGGAACATGAAGGTAAGCCTCCTTGAGATCCAAAGTTACCATCCAATGGTCTTTGCCCAGCAGAGGTAAAAGCTGTTGTAACGTCAACATTTTGAACTTGGGAATGTCCAGATAAGTGTTGAGGGTAGATGAATCCAAAATTGGTCTCCACGTGTTCCCTTTCTTTGGCACTAGGAACAGGCGAGAATAAAATCCTAGGCCCACTTCTGGCATAGGGACCGGCTGTATGGCCCCTATTTGAAGTAACAGAGAAATTTGTTTGTGAGCCTCTATTCTTTGCTGAGGAGGAACATCTGGCATGCCTTTGAAAGAAGGCAAGGTATGGAAATAAAACCTGTAACCGTGGTGTATGATATCCAATACCCATCTGTCTTTGGTAATTAAACTCCAATTTTCCTTGAAAAGTGCCAACCTTCCTCCCAAAGGTGCTGCCAGACGAGAAGGCTCTGGCAGCTGAAAAGGTAGGTCATTGGGCCTGTTTACGAAAGGACTGACCCCTGCCCTCACCCGAAGACTGTGCAGGTGAACTCCCTGTTCTAGGCCTGAAAGAGCCCAGAGCTCTGCCCCTACCACGTCTAGACCTACCTCTAGACTGGGAATCATAAGAAGGATACGTCCATCCCTTGGTAGGCCAATTTCTACTAAACTTCGGAGGTTGAACCTGCAAAAAATCTTTAACAGTCTGCATAGACTTAGCCTTGTCTTCCATTTTCTTTAAGACTGCCTCAACAGGAGAACCAAACAACACATCAGATTGCAAAGGAGCATCTAAAATCCTTGTCTTAACATGGTCAGATAAATTCTGATCCCTCAGCCAGGCGTGCCTGCGAAGAACTGACCCAGTAGCAGCCACCCTAGACGAGGCCTGTACAGCATCAAAACCACATTGCAAAGAATGCTTACCCACCTGTTCAGAAACATGTACTAAATCTTGTAACTCTTTACAATCAATACCTTCCGCCAGAGCATCAACCTTAGACTTCAATTGTGAAAGGAGATAGTTTTGGTATTTCAACATGTGAAACTGGCAATTCAAAGCCCTCATAGCTAGAGTGGAAGAAGTATAAACTTTCTTTCCCCATCTATCCAAAGCCCTGGCCTCTTTATCTGTAGGAACCGGATTCTTGACAACAGAAGCCTTAACACCTTTAGGCCCCTGACTAACAGTTTCTGGGTCTGCCCTAGGACTCTTAAAAGATACTTATGAGCTTCAGGCACCCTGTAATACCTATCCGGTTTAACAGGAGCAGGAGGCAAAGAATCAGGATTAAGAGAAGCCTCTGTAGAAACATCTTCCACCACATCCAAAACAGGAGGTATAGCCAAAGGCCTATGCTGGGGTAAAAACAAAAATTCCCTAAGCCTTTTCCTGGAATCAGAGAAGTCCTGACCTTCCCACTTAAAATGCTCCCTCATGGAATGAAGAGTCTCTGAAAAAGAAAAATCCTCAGGAGGAGAAGCAGAAGGAGTAGAATCATCCACATCAGAATCAGAATAAGGAGAATACTCCTGCAAGTCTTCAGCCGAAGACTCTGAAACATCCGAAGCCTGCTCAAAACTTCCTAGCTCAAGTTCCACCCTAGGTCTTTTATCAGGAGGGGGCAAAGAACCCCTAATCAAAGTAATCAAATCTTCTGCCATTTTAAAGCATATGCTTCTTGGGCACAGTTCCAGAAGAACTAGGGGTGACACCAACTGAAGCTAAACCTGGCCTGCCTCTGGGAGAAGCCTTGGAAACAGAAGGAGAGGGCCTAACCACCCTAGGAAGGGAGGGGAGTACAGTAACCTGAGAAGCCCCTTCAGCCTGACCTGCCTCCTGAGAGGCCACATCCTGCAATAACAAAGTCTCTCCCTGGGATCCCAAAGAAACCTCCGGTGGAACCACCGGCTCTACCGACACCTCTAAAGAACCGGCGTCCGTGCGGGGTTCTTCTAGCCTAGGCTTAGCTGCTTTGTCCTTGCGCTTCTTGAAGAAGCGTCGGAGCATCCGGCGGCATTTTATAATTGCACCGCTTCCCGAAGACCAACCTGGCACAATCTAACCTTCTCTTTATAGTGCGCTTATTGAATCTAGCACAACAGCGACACCCAACAACGTCGTGCTCAGGCCCTAAACAAGGAATACACAAAGTATGATAATCTCTATGCGGTATCTGTTTCCCACAAGAAATACAGTTATTCACTTTTTCTGACATCCGGTAAACCACTGAGGCAAGAAAAAACTAAAATATTCCCCAACGGGGTACTTGGCCAACTTTGACTCGGTCTGAAACTCCGAAATCGAAAAATTTCAGAACGCCAACTGGCACTTGCAATGCTGCTTCTGCATCGGACCATGCGGCAAAAAAGTCTGAGGATATGACGTTGGTCATGCGCATTTGTACCCTGATGTCCTGATGTCAGTCAAATGCGCCTTGACCGACGTCAGCCTTATACTTTGATATTCGGGCCGACTGAGGACAGCGGACTACCCAAGTGTAAGGACTGCAGCAATGTGAGATGAAGAACATCAAACATTGGGATTAAGCATTTGATTAGGGAAGTATCATGAACTTGAGGATTTAAAGGTAAATTAAACTTAGTAACTTGGGTCCATAACTGACCAAACAGTGAAACACGAAAAACATCTGGTAAGGATCCCAGTCCTCACCACTCCATCACCAGTGGAGACTCTCAACAGAATAAATAGCTCCAGGTCATCTTTTTCTCATATGTTAAAAACGACTGCAACATCTTGCTCACCAAACATGCAGACAACTAAGCCATCCTTCTGAAACAACCTCCCTTCAAACACTGTAAACATTACGGTTTATGAATGTTGCAGCAAACATTACCTTGACCTCAATAATCAGAAAATGCAGCACTGTGGCATTGAAAAAGCAGCTTAATGCAACACTGAAAGGTAACAAGTAAGAAGCAGGCAAGACTGTCTCAAAGTGTAAGGAATTGCTCACTTGACACTCCATGGAGCCGACAGCCATGCCAAGGAGAAAATTATCTCACTGTATACAGCTGTAATCTCCAGTTACAGAATACTGTACCCTGCTCTGTAACCTACATGCACAACGCTTGTTGCAACTTATGAAGGTACAGGCACTTCTCATAAAGCAGACTAAAAATCTTTAAGTCTGGCCTTAGAGCCAAAAGGTATTTAGGTTGTTCTGGAAGGGAAAGGACAGCACAAGAGAACACATTGCCGCTGTAAAAATTAATACCATCCATACTATGAACTGTGAGAACGTCAGATTTCTTGGATTCCCACATTTATGGAATCACCCAGCCAGTCCATAAATCCATACCATCAAAAAGGAGCTAGACCGCTACATGGTCACCAAGTTCCAACAAAGGATCCAGTTTATCAGGTTCCTTGACGGCCATCAAGACCCAGTGTTCGTTCATGAAACTTACAAATCTGAGTACACAGCAGGAGCAAGCCAGGGGTAGACAGAAATGGTGAGACAGAGCTTACTCACCTCTCCTGGGAGATAGGATTGGGGCATATCTCTCTGGATATGTAATTTGCCTACAACTCCCTGCCTGAAACTGGAGATGAATGCAGGCATCTACCTATAAAAAGGAAGGGGTGGGGGGTTTGAGGGACAGGAGTAATATCACTTATGGAAGCATGTGAAGAACCCTCACAATGGCCTACTGCTCACCAAACTCTTGGGATGCTAGAGGATATGTAGTAACAGTAGGGGATAATGGAGACAGGAAAAAAAGAAACACATCTGATGGCTGTGTGGGGACTACCATGTGACAGCTGTGCTATCAGTACATAAAAAGGGATTAAGTGGGCTTTCTCAGATAAAATGACCAAGACATATATGAAATTACTCAGCATATGGTTTGTGCTTTTTCCATTGGCTTTATCATAATTTAAAAGAAAGCCTCAATGACACTGCATTTCTTTGTTCAGTGTCTGTCACGGAAAATGGCCTATAGTTTCCAGTCTGTATACAGAGCCCAACATCAGATATTTCACACTAGAATACTATGGAGAAAAGCCAAAGTAGTAACCTTTCTATATTCAACTGAAGATGCTGTACACCAAACCAGTTTTGGTGCTTATAACCAGTTTGCTCTTACAAGTAAACTATCCCATCCCCACTGGTCTCTGACAACTTTTCAAATGCAGTCCTTGTGTAGAGAAAAAAGTACATCATTAATACACTAGAGTCTCATCTTTAGCAATAAACTGTATATATGTCAACATACCTCAGACACTGACTGGCTACCATCAGGATTTATTCGGAAGGATCCTATCTGAATTGTCTTCTTGGGATCCACCTGAGAAACTTCCCATTCTAATTCATCTACCAAAGCTCTGCATGCTGGAAAAGATAATACAAAACGAACTCGGTCTCAAGAGTCCATGATAATGGTGATGAAAGTGAATACTCAAGATACAAAGTACTTCATAATGCATACTAGTAGAGAACTTTTACTGCTGCAAACTACAAAACTATTACATTTCATAATGAACAAAGCGCTTTTCACCATATTTAAGTTTTGATAAACTCTGAAAGGACATTAGTCCCTTATAACTGCTCATAAGAGAGCTGCAAATACCGATCTTTGAAAATGGGAGGGGAAAAAAAATTTACAGTAAAAGTGTAAAAAACTTGTACCTGATCTGCAAAATAAGTTGAATGTCTCAAAGAGAACAGCTTCACTGAAGGATCTGCTTGACAGACTCCATTAACCAGCACAATTTAGGTCTGACTGCAGTAAATACAAATAAACAGAGCAAAAGCACATATTAGGTTTAAATACTCATTATATAGCAGTCTGTGAGCAAAACTGGTCACAGAC
>NC_056743.1:973154357-973155570 GCF_019279795.1 Protopterus annectens
GCAGGAGGGAGGGTTTGTAAGAATGAAGGGCGAGATGGACTACAAACATCGAACGTTATGGTAAGTACATACCTTCTTTATGTTCTGTAGTCCTATCTTGCCTTCATTCTTACACTTAGAACAGGGTCCCCAGCACCTTCATCTTGGGTGGCTCACTGGAAAATGCTCCAGGAGTACTGTGAAACCAAAAGACCTGTTCCTGGAAGCCATATCCAATTTGTAGCGAGTAATGAATGTATAAGGTGAAGCCCATGTTGCTGCTGCATAAATGTTATCTACTGGAATTTTTGCCTGAAAAGCTATCAAGGTAGATACAGACCTGGTAGAATGAGCTTTCACCTTGAAGGGAAGATCTTTGCCAATGGATGCATAGACAAAGGAAATGCAGCTAGAAATCCAGCAATATAATGTGACTTTAGAAACTGGAAGGCCCTTCCTTGCGTGTCTGAAAGGGAAACTAACAATTGATCAGATCTTCTGAAATTCCTAGTTCTGTCAAGATAAAACCGTAATTGTCTATGCACATCCATTTGGTGAAATTTGTACTCTACCCAGTTAGAAAAATTTGGGAAGAAAACAGTTAATTCAATGGATTAATATTGGCCTGAGAAGAAACCTTAGGAATAAACGAAGGGTTTGTCCATAAGGAGACCCCATCTCTGTGAAACACCAAATAAGGGGGCTTAATGGAAAGAGCTTGCAGTTCAGAGACTCTCCTTGCAGAAGTGCCACTAAAAATATAGTTTTTTCCATAAGAACTTAAGGTCACATGCCGCTGAAGGTTCGAAAGGGCTCGAAGTAAGTCTATGGAGTACAAAGTTCAAATCCCATGGTGCCACCAGATTTATGACTGGGGATCTTAACAAGGTGGCCTCTAAGGAAAGCTCTACACAGTCTATGAGCCATAAGATTAGGGTCATTAGCCAAATGAAAGCTGCCAGTTGAACTTTAAATAGTGGCAGCGGCTGAACCTTGATGGAACAATTGAGAAAGGAACTCTAAAATGGCAGAAATGTGAGCTGTGCAAGATCAATGTTTCTTTCACGGGCCCAAAAGGAGAATCTTTTCCATTTACTGGTATAAATCTTTCTGGTAGAAGGTTTGTGAGAGGATGTTAGAATGTGTATATAACCTCAGGAGAAAAGTCATGAAGCCCGACTAGGAATGGAATTGGAGTAGCCAAGCTGTCAAATTGAGGGTGTGGAGAGGGGAT
>NC_056743.1:973156070-973178863 GCF_019279795.1 Protopterus annectens
CATGCAATTTTTTATATCATATGATGCTTTATACTCACATACTAGTATGTTTTTCATCCTCCTTTCACCACCACAATATATTAGTGGTTATTGGGCATAGTTTATACATGCATGTGTGTAGATATATACATATGTATATACAAGCATGCATATACGCCTATATATTTGTTCACTGTAGCTGGAATTTATTTTTGCAACTATGATTGAGCTAGGTACCCCATACATCAATAGATAGTTTTGTTTTATCATTAGGTACAGGCTTAGTATCGCTATGGATTGTTTATCTCTTCACATTTTCACTTGACCCTTTCAACTTAGAATGTTGTTATATTTAGCACCAACTATGTATATGGAAGTAGTTGCTTTTTACTAGTTAGGGACCTATCATCTATGGAGCTTTATACTTAGGTATTATTATATGTGTGCTTCGTGTTAATTTCAAGCTTTATTGTGTCAATTTTTATGTGTTACTAGCCCACTATTTATCTGTTTTATCTTTTTATTTTGTATTAGTTAATGCTATCTCTGCCATGTTTAGCTAACACTTTAATAAGTGTACTCACCAATATGTACACGCTTCATTGTTTTAAATAGTAACACTTTGTGATCAATATATGCTTCTAGGGCATAATCGTGCTTACATATACTGTCTACTTTTGTAGGCACAGGACAGCTAATATAGGCTCACCTTTATTTCTTAGAAATTTAAACTTTGTTTCTGTTGTTCAGTACTTAGATGCTTAGAACGTGCTCACCGCACGTTGAGTTACCATAGCATGAAGTTAGGGTTGTACTCAATTGCATTCAGAGTTCCTACAGCACACGGCACTTTACAACTTGTAAACAGTTTGTTTTACGTGGAATCTAAGAGGTTCCTATTTGTGGAATTTTTTAATCTTGGACAACAGCCTTTCACCGATATGATGAGGTCTGACTCCTTGATGAGGCACATCGCGAAATACATTATATTCGCTATGTTGTTTTGTGGTAAAGGTACGCTTATATTCGCTATGTTGTTTTGTGGTAAAGGTACGCTTACACTTTTAGTACAGAGTTCTCGCTATATTAGTTTATTAACCTGATATATGCAAAGTTGCATTTGACACACCACTATCTTAGTAGAGATGCTAGATATTGAAACGCAATAATACTCGCTGTTTATCTGTGGATTTTAATGTTTTTAACACCATGAGGAGAGAGAATGTTCAGGGTTTTTAATGAATGTAGCAACAGTTTTTAATAATTGTAGAATGATATAGGACCAAGCACAATGCTCCTTTTATTTTTTAGAATGTATCAGGGTATATGCATATTTTTAACTTATTTGCATGGACACTCTGATCATTAATTGTATATTTGGATGGAAGTATTCCTTCTAAATATTGTTGTATTTAATGATGTTAACTTTTTTGAGTATCTGTTCCTTTAAGACAAGATAACATGTGACATATCAATTTGTAATGTCCAATAGGAAACTTAAGGATGGTTTAAAAATGATTCAAACAGTTTTATTCATTGTTTTAAGAGTCTGAAGAAGCCTTTGGCGAAAGCGCTCACTCATTGGAATAAACTTTATTATTTTTTATGAATGCATCTTATTTGAAGTTCCTTTGAATTTCTGCTTTTCGTTTCATTGCCATTGGAGGGTCACACACTTGGATTTGGATTGCTATCACTAGAGAAGTGTCTGTGGAGGGAAAGGGGTTAAAATTTTACTAAATTTTCTCGACCAGTAAATATGCTACATCCATCAATTCAGTACAAGTAGCTCCACTTATAATTAGTTCGACACTATTGTGTATTGTCTTTGAGGTTATAGACATCGATGAAGAATGCCTTCTGGATTGTCCTTGGCCTGGGATGTTACATTTTGGCTTCAGTAGACTTGGTCACCCCCCCCCCCCAAATTTGCTTGTTTAGGTTGGCAGATAATTTTTGCCATTATTTTCCTCCTTTTGTTATACGACTTACTGATGATGGGATTCCAACAGGGTGGTTCATTTGTGTTTGTCCTTTGCTTATTCCTATAAGGTACAGCTGTCAATATACCACTATTACAGGATTATACAGGGTTTTCCTGAACAATTCTGCCCAGGCAGCAGTGCTGTCAGGGTTTGGGGAAAATCACTTTGGGCATAAAAGAGGGCTTTACTCTTAATGTGACACTCCCACTCTGGATATAAGGTAAGGTTCACCTACCATAACTTACAGCACAGATAACCTTCTTGTAGATGTTAGAGCAATGGGGAGTACAGTTTTCCAAGTCAAGAACCTTAACTTTTATAACTGTTCATCACTCTGAATTAACAAAGTCAGCAGATATGCTGAAATGGCCACAAGACAAACCTTTACAGAAGAATGAGAGGCGCAAGAGGAAAGCAACTTGCACAAATATCTGAGCAACAGTGGTAAAAAAAAAAAAAAAAATCCCTCATGGGTCCTCCGTTATTCGTTTGGTACCAGGTAGAAAAAAAATTGCTCACACTTGCCTATATAGAATTTCCTACTAGCAGGTTTTCTTAGCTCCTTTAGTACCTGCTGCACATCCTTATGAAGTAAGTGCCTAAAATGAATTAGAATTGAAGCAACCAGGCAAGCAGTTAAAGTTGATTGAGAAAGGGGTGCATCATAACTTCTGTCTTGTGCGAGTAGATCCAGTCTGCCAGAAAGATTGTGGTAATTGCCCTTGGCCAGTTCCCTAAGAAGGGAGACAATGTTGTCCAAGCCAAAAATGGAGTCACCACAAAGATTTTTGGGAGAGTCCTTTTGAATCTTCAGAATTACCCTGGTTATCACTGGAAATGCATAAAGGCACATTCCCATCCCCAAGAATGAAAATGCATCCATTTTGCCAGGCTTACTTGCAATGAGCTCTGGTGCAGAATTTGTTTAGTTGTCTGCTTTGAAAGGAGACAAACAGATCTGTGGTGTTCTCCACAACTGGATCAGTTCCTGGAAGACACCCTCATTCAATTTCCATACACAGGGATTTGTGTCTTGCTCAGCTTGTTTATCTCTATGTTTGCTGTGACAGAATGGAAGATCATTGGAGGTTTAAGGAATAAAATAGAGTTGCTGCCAAAGCTATTACAGCCAGTGCGGACTGGGGTATGACATTTTACTCCCTGCTTATTTATGCAGCACAGCTGGGGTACTGTCTGTAATCCCTTGTGTAAAAATGGAATGTAGAATACTGGAATGAGCTAGAAATAACTTTAATAAATGTCTTTACCTGCTAATTACCCAAACTTGTGCTGAACAGGTCCCCTTGTCTCTCCTTTACGGGCCACATATTCTTGCATCTTTTAGAATAAATTCTGCACACATTGTAATTTGATTAAGAATGCTTTATTAAGTATAGTAGAGGTAGATGTCAACAATATCTGAACACCATCTCCAATAACAGTGCTGATAAACTGAAACAGTCTGTAGCTTCTGCACTCATTCTTCATATTCCTTTCCTCTTGAATAGTACAATTAATATTCCTTTAATGCTGGGTATTTGATCGGACTTCTGCAGTCATACTCCAGTGTCTGTACTGCAATGACTTTCTGCATTATCAGTCCAAAATGAACCTGACTGTGTCTGAAGTATTTCCTAAAAATCTATACACCTCTTCAGCCTTGGTTCTCAAGTCTTGTATCATCCAAACAGGATGACTTCTTTGCTCTCAATGTACTGCACATTCTGTTCTCATCAGTATTCTTAACTGAAGGTTATTTTTACAGACTGAAAGTGCATTCACTAAAACTATATGCACACCACGAGGACCTATTTTAATAAGGCTGCATTTCTAGTCTTATGCAAAGGGAATACTTCAATTAAAATGCATTTAATGAGACCTCATCTTAAAGGTATTTAGGACCGTAGATGGAGATTTCAAGGCATAGGTCACAGCTAACATTAATTTTATATACTGATGTGCTTTGGTCTATCCGAACCACTCTGTGGGCCTTGCACCTTTACACCCAAAGAAACTGCTTCCCAAGCAAAAAATCTATAGCATCTGTGGTCAGAGATTAGTCTGGGATCTAAGCAGAGAAAGGAAAATCTGGGTTCATTTGACATTTGTTTCCACCAATGCAGATCAATTTTAGAAAGCCCCAAATTGGAATTTGATGCTTCAGAGGATGTCAATGTTGGATCCATTTATTTAATTTATTTTCTTAAGAAACTATTTCCTCTTTCTCATGTGTAATCTGGCTAGTGGAATGACAATAATAGAAGTCAGAAACCTTACGATCCTAAGAAATCCTCTTGCAGAAATCAGACTGAATGGAGAAATTCAGGAAAACTTTCAGATAATCTAATTGTGTTAGACAAGACTTAGAGACACATCTAAAAGGAAATCAAGAAAATTTTGAGAGAGTAAAAGAAGATTTTTAGCATTTACCTGGAATCCTAGATTGGTCGGAAGAGAGACATATCAAGAAGTTATGTACTCACCATAACGTTCGATGTATGTAGTTCATCTTGCCTCCCATTCTTACCCGTGGGTTCGGAGCCGAATGGAGCGACAGTGTCTAGGTGTTGTAGAAATGTTTTGTTGAAGTATGCTACAGCCTGGTCAAGTGGGATGGTTTTTAGGGGGGGTCCAGTCACAGTTACAGAGTAAAGTGTTGAGGACCTCGGCAGAGAATTTTTGTGTTTCTAGTGGATATATAGTTAGTGGTTTTGCACATGCTTGTTCTACTACGTATAAAAGTATATTATGTTGTGGTCACTTAAGGGGTCTGGGAGACTGCCTGTATGAGGGTACAATGTGGGGTTGTTAGTTAGGACCCAGTCAATGATGAATTCCCTTTTAGATTTTTTATCACATCTAGCTGGAATTTGGACTAGCTGCTGGTAGCCATGGAGATTTATTAGATTACTTGGTGGTTCTGATATACAGGTGAACCAATCTAGGTTGAAGTCCCCCAGAATAAGTGTTTCTTGTATGTGGAAGAACACCAGGATAAGAAGTCTTCAAGGCTAGCAGGTTATTACCAGGTGGAACATAGATCACAATTGTGGTGATGACCTTTTTAGGGTGAAGTTGAAGTTGAAGTTGTGAGAAAAGTATGCCCCAATTATTGGGGGAGGGGTAGGAGTATGGTAATTGACGGACAGTTAAGTTGGACTTGTACAGTAAGGCAGTTGCACCCCCTTTACGAAGTGGTCTGTCTTGTCTAATGATATTGTAGCCGGTAGGGAGAACTTCTGAGTTAGCTATGCTTTTATTTAGCCAGGTTTCTGTTAAAGCAACTATGTCTGGGGAGTAGTGTGTTATTGTGGCCTGGAGTTCAGGTATTTTATTTTTGATACTTCGAATATTAATATTTAGCATTAAAAGATGGTTGGTTATGCTGCTGTTGTTGATTTGCCCAGGGATGAAGAAAGTGGGGATGTTCTGACATTTGTGTTGGAGCAGTTTGAGTTGGACAGGATGGATTTGGGCCTGGGTTGGGGTGGATATCCCCCACTTATAGTGAGCCTGGAGTTAAAATGGTTATACAGATGTTGGAGTTTAGTGAGGAGTGTGAGAAAGTATTGCTTTTTTTGGAGTAGGAATGAGAGCATATGTGTTTAGTCCTGAATTGAAAGAAATACAACTGGAAATCCACCTAGACAACCTGACTTTGGAAACAGGAGACCCGATTCTGTTTTCCGAAAAAAAAACTAGCAACTGATCAGATTTTCTGAGGTCCTTCATTCTGTGCAAATAAAATCGTAATTGTCTGTGCACATCCAACTGATGAAATTTGAATTCTGCCTTGTTCGAGAACGGAGGAAAAAACACTGGTAATTCAATGGATTGGTTAAGGTTACTAACTGAAGCTACTTTGGGAAGAAAGGAAGGATTCGGTCCGAGAGAAACCCTGTCCTTATGAAAAACCAAATAAGGTGGTTTAATTGATAAAGGGTGAAGCTCCGAAACACGTCTGGCTGACGTGATGGCTACCAAAAAGACAGTCTTCCAAGTTAAGAATTTTAAATCACAAGTGGCTGCAGGCTCAAAGGTGGGTGGAGTAAGACCCTGTACAACAAAGTCCCAGGGCATAACAGGTTCAGAGAAAGGACACAAAGTGCCTTTCAGAAAAGCCTTACAGAGTCTATGTGCCATTAGACTAGGTTCGTCTGAGACGTGAAAGGTAGAAATTGCTGCCAACTGGGCTTGAATGGCTGCGGCAGTTGATCCCTGGTTGAAAAGCATAGAAAGAAACTCCAGTACTGATGAAATTGGAGCTGTGTACGGGTCAATCTGTTTGGCATGTGCCCATATGGAATATCTCTTCCATTTGCTGTAATAAATCTTCCTGGTCGAAGGCCTATGAGAGGAAGATAGAATATGAACCACATCTGGCAAAAAATGGTGATGCCCAACTAATGACGGTAGTCGAGTAGCCAAGCGGTCAACCGGAGGGTCCAAAGAGAGGGATGGAGCTGCCCTGACATGCGAGTCAGTAAGTCTGGTTGTGGGTCTAGAATCCAAGGAGCGTCCATGAGGGATGGAGAAAGGGGAACCAAATTTGACGAAGCCAGTGTGGAGCAATCAGAATAAATTTGCTTCCCAAGGATTGCACTTCTGAATAACCTTTGACAGAAAAGGAACCGGAGGGAAGGCATATAGTAGACCGGAGGGCCAATCGTGGACTAGAGTGCCCCTGGGTGACTCCCCCTGAGGGGGGATAAGGGTGAAGTAGCTGCTGCATTTGGCATTGAGGGGGCTGGCAAAAAGGTTGCAGCAAGGCTGACCCCACCTGCAGAAAATCTGCTCCGCAACTTGACAGTTCAGGGAACCACTCATGAGGCATCAGAATAGCTCTGCTTAGCCTCTCTGCGACCTGACATTGGACTTCCCCGGAATGTGCGTTGTTACCAGAAAACATTGGGAAGACACTGCCCACTGCCACACTCGCATGCCCTCTCTGGAAAGGGGATACGACTTGGTTCCTCCCTGTTTGTTCAGATACCATACCACCGACATATTGTCCGAGTGGATTGCAATAGTCCCGAGAGGAAGGAAGCTCTCAAGTGCTTGCAACGCTAGTAGCACTGCTCTCATCTCTCGTGCTCTTGCCACGTGCCTTGGACTGTCCTGCCTAGATAATGCCCCCCCACCCCATCTGGAGGGCACCCGTGGTCACAGAGGCAACCGGAGGCGAAGGAACGAAGGGTTTTCCTGCACTGAGGTTGTCAGTGTGAAGCCACCAACTGAGATCCTGTCTGCAACTGCCTGTGAGCAGAATAGGATGAGAAAGTGGAAGATGGAGACCACTGGGCTAAGAGTAGCCACTGAAGGAGCCTCATATGTAACCTTGCCAGGGGACCCAACATAATCGTAGCAGCCATCGTCCCAAACAATTGGAGGACCAATCTTGCCTTCACTCTCCTCAGAGGGAGCAAGGCGTAAATCTGTTGTTGTAAGACTGATTCTTTCCTGTGGTAGAAACGCCCGCATGAGCATGGTGTCCAATTCGGCACTTATAAAGGGTGACACTGCGAGGGCAACAAGGCAGATTTTTCCCAGTACAAGGGGATGCCCAACTGTTGACATAGGTTGATAGTGGCATCTCTGGTCTGAAGTAGCAGATGCCTGGTAGTGGCAGTAAGGAGCCAGTTGTCCAGGTATGGAAAAGTACAGTTTTGTACCTACCATAAATGTAGATGTTCGAAGATCCACATTGCTGCAGTCCTTACACTTGGGTAGTCCGCTGTCCTCGGTCGGCCCGACTATCAAAGTATAAGGCTGACGTCGGTCAAGGCGCATTTGACTGACATCAGGACGTCAGGGTACAAATGCGCATGACCGACGTCATATCCTCAGTCTTTTCTTGCCCCAGATGTCAGAAGACCCTAGAAATAAAGGTCAAAACCAAAAGACAGCAAACCAACAACCAACCATCCTAGTAGTAATAATATGTACAATATATACACTATACATCCTATTAACAACCCAACCCACACAACCGCCTCCAAGAGGGGAAGGAGGGAGGGTAAATTGGACTGCAGCAATGTGGATCTTCGAACATCTACATTTATGGTAGGTACAAAACTGTACTATGTTCTTCATCTCACATTGCTGCAGTCCTTACACTTGGGTAGAATCCCAAAGCAGAGGTAAGGGTGGATGGCTAAACTATAAGGAAGGAGGAGCTGCCAAAATGCCCTGCAAAACAGCAGTGGCAAAACCAGCCCTGGATTTAGAGTAAAGTGGAAGGTGATGATGCCTAGGGAAAGTATGCACTGAACTCCAAGTAGCTGCCTCCAAAATATCCTTAGTTGCCACCCCCCTCAAAAAAGCTGTCGAAGTGGCAGTAGCCCTAGTGGAATGAGGCCTAATCCCAGCTGGAATTTCCTTGCCATGATGGGAATAACAGAGAGCAATGCAAAACCCAATCCACTTAGAAATAGTTTGTTTTGACACAGGCTTGCCCTGAGAACTCAAAGCAAAAGAAACAAATAACTGCTGAGACTGCCTGAACCCCTTAGTTCTGTCCAAATAATATCGCAACTGCCTGTGTACATCTAAAGTGTGCAAAATCTTCTCCCCTTTATTTTGGGGATTTGCATACAAAGTAGGCAAATGAATAGTTTGGTTTAAAGCCACACTAGAAACCACTTTAGGCATAAAGGAAGGATTAGTACGTAAAGATACCCTATCCTTATGGAAAATTAAGAAAGGCTCAACCGCCATAAGGGCCTGCAACTCAGAAACCCTTCTTGCAGAGGTAATAGCCAACAAAAAAGCAGTCTTCCATGATAAAAACTTTAATTCAGCAGTAGCTGCAGCCTCAAAAGGTTGTAGAGTGAGTTTCTCCAACACAAAACTGAGATCCCAAGCAGGCGTACGAGCTCTTCGTGGGGGTCTTACATTCTTTGCCCCTCTAAGAAATTGCTTGAACAAAGGATGAGAAAACAATGGTGGGTCACAATCATAGTGAGCTGAAATTGCTGCAGCATGAACCTTAATAGAAGAGAAGGACAAACCTTTGTCCAGTAACTCAGTAAGATATTGAAGAGCCACACTTAAATTAGGCTCGGAAATATCAAAATTTTTTGCTGCACTCCAAAATAAAAATCTCTTCCATTTATCTGCGTACACTTTCCTTGTACTAGGCCTTCTAGCTTCCAAAATAACATTCAAAACTTGCTGTGGAAGTGGAGGCCCACCACGGTTCAAAACAGAATATGCCAGGCTGTTAGGTGCAGAGAGTGAAGCTTGACATTGAGCAAATGACTGTCCTCCTGAGACAACAGGCGTGGAATCGAAGGTAAAGGCCATGGAGGCTTCCGTACCAAGCTTCTCAGTAATGGGTACCAATGCTGTCGAGGCCAATCTGGAGCTATCAAAATCATCCTTGGCTTGTCTTGTCTGGCCTTCAGTAGTACCTTTGGGAGGAGAGGCAGAGGTGGAAAGGCATACACATGAAGATTGCTCCAATTGAAAGAAAGAGCATCCACTTTCCAAGCTGTGGGATGAAACCTTTTTGTGCAAAACTTTGGCAGCTGGTGGTTCAGTGGAGAAGCGAACAGATCTATGTCTGGAGTTCCCCATGACACTGTCAATTTCTGAAATACATGAGGATCCAATTTCCACTCGTGGGGATCCATAATTTGTCTGCTCAATACATCTGCTAAGGAGTTCTGTGCTCCTGGCAGAAACCTTGCCTGAAGATGTAGCTGTAAACTGAGAGCAGTCTCCCACAAAATCATTGCTTGCCTGCAGAGGGGATAAGAATGTGTTCCGCCTTGCTTGTTGATGTACCACATGACAGTTGTGTTGTCTGTTAGAATCAACACCTGCCCTGGAAGAAGTAAATCCTTGAAAGCTATTAATGCAAACTGGACTGCTAACATCTCTTTCAAGTTGATATGTAGATGCTGTAGTCTGGCAGGCCACTTGTCTTGTATCCACTTTCCATTCAGATGAGCACCCCAAGCTATGTCTGAGGCATCTATCGTTAGAATCTGACTCGCCTCTGGCCGGGTCACAGAGAGTCCCTTGTTTAGGTGACATTCCTGAGCCCACCACAAAAATTCCTTTTGAATGCAAGGTATTATTTGAATGACAGTGTCCAAATCCTGGCAGTGCTGTGTCCATACATTTTTGAGATACCATTGCAGCTTCCTCATATGCAGTTTGGCATTGGGAAGCACCAGAATACAAGATGCCATGAACCCCAAGGCTTGAAGGACTGTCCTTGCAGTCAGCCTGGACAGATGAGACAACTGATGAAAGTAAAGGGAAAAGATTCTTTTGTTTGTCCGGGGTCAAAAAGGCCATCTGGGATGCTGTATTCAGTCTCACACCCAGAAAGCACATGTCCTGAGAGGGTACTAGACTGGACTTTATTTCGTTCACAGAATACCCCAGGCATCTTAGCACTGCTATCACATAGTGTAAATGAAGAAGAAGTTCGTCCTTTCCTTGAGCCAGAATCAGGCAATCTGGCAAGTAAGGATAAATCTGTATTCCTTTTAACCTGAGGAAAGCTATCACTGGAGCCAGAACTTTCGTGAACACTCTGGGCGCAGTAGATAAGCCAAAGGGCAATGCAGAGAACTGATAATGAGAATTCCCAGCTCGAAAACGCAGATACTTCCTGCAACTCAGTCTGATAGGAACATGAAGATAAGCCTCCTTGAGATCTAAAGTTACCATCCAATGATCTTTGCCCAGCAGAGGTAAAAGCTGTTGTAACGTCAACATTTTGAACTTGGGAATGTCCAGATAAGTGTTGAGGATAGATAGGTCCAAAATTGGTCTCCACGTGTTCCCTTTCTTTGGTACTAGAAACAGGCGAGAATAAAATCCTAGGCCCACCTCTGGCATAGGGACTGGCTGAATGGCCCCTATTTGGAGTAACAGAGAAATTTGCTTGTGAGCCTCTATTCTTTGTGGAGGAGGAACGTCTGGCATGCCTTTGAAAGGAGGCAAGGTATGGAAATAAAACCTGTAACCGTGGTGTATGATATCCAATACCCATCTGTCTTGGGTAATTAAACTCCAATTTTCTTTGAAAAGTGCCAACCTTCCTCCCAAAGGTGCTGCCAGACGAGAAGGCTCTGGCAGCTGAAAAGGTAGGTCATTGGGTCCGTTTACGAAAGGACTGACCCCTGCCCTCACCCGAAGACTGTGCAGGAGAACTTCCTGTCCTAGGCCTGAAAGAGCCCTGAGCTCTGCCCCTACCACGTCTAGCTCTACCCCTAGACTGGGAATCATAAAAAGGATACGTCCACCCTTTAGCAGGCCAATTTCTACTAAACTTTGGAGGCTGAACCTGCAAAAAATCTTTAACAGTCTGCATAGACTTAGCCTTGTCTTCCATTTTCTTTAAAACAGACTCAACAGGAGAACCAAACACCACATCAGATTGTAAAGGAGCATCTAAAATCCTTGTTTTAACATGGTCAGATAAATTCTGATCCCTCAGCCAGGCGTGCCTGCGAATAACTGACCCAGTAGCAGCCACCCTAGACGAGGCCTGTACAGCATCAAAACCACATTGCAAAGAATGCTTACCCACCTGCTCAGAAACATGTACTAAATCTTGCAACTCTTTACAATCAATACCTTCCGCCAGAGCATCAACCTTAGACTTCAATTGTGAAAGGAGATAATTTTGGTATTTCAACATGTGAAACTGGCAATTCAAGGCCCTCATAGCTAGAGTGGAGGAAGTATAAACTTTCTTTCCCCATCTATCCAAAGCCCTGGCCTCTTTATCAGAAGGAACCGGATTCTTGACAACAGAAGCCTTAACACCTTTAGGCCCCTGGCTAACAGTTTCTGGGTCCGCCCTAGGACTCTTAAAAAGATACTTATGAGCTTCAGGCACCCTGTAATACCTATCCGGTTTAACAGGAGCAGGAGGCAAAGAATCAGGATTAAGAGAAGCCTCTGAAAAAACATCTTCTACCACATCCAAAACAGGAGGTATAGCCAAAGGCCTATGCTGGGCTAAAAACAAAAATTCCCTAAGCCTTTTCCTGAAATCAGAGAAGTCCTGACCTTCCCACTTAAAATGTTCCCTCATGGAATGAAGAGTTTCCGAAAATGAAAAATCCTCAGGAGGAGAAGCAGAAGGAGTAGAATCATCCACCTCAGAATCAGAATAAGGAGAATACTCCTGCAAGTCTTCAGCCGAAGACTCTGAAACATCCGAAGCCTGCTCAAAACTTCCTAACTCAGGCTCCACCCTAGGCCTCTTATCAGGAGGGGGCAAGGAACCCCTAATCAAAGTAATCAAATCTTCTGCCATTTTAAGCATATGCTTCTTGGGCACAGTTCCAGAAGAACTAGGGTGACACCAACTGAAGCTAAACCTGGCCTGCCTCTGGGAGAAGCCTTGGAAACAGAAGGAGAGGGCCTGACCACCTTAGGAAGAGAGGTAGTATAGTAGCCTGAGAAGCCCCTTCAGCCTGACCTGCCTCCTGAGAGGCCACATCCTGCAACAATAAAGTCTCTCCCTGGGAACCCAAAGAAACCTCCGTGGAACCACCGGCTCCACCGACACCTCTAAAGAACCGCGTCCGAACAGACGGTTCTTCTAGCCTAGGCTTAATAGCTTTGTCCTTGCGCTTCGAGAAGCGGCCGGAGCATCCGACGGCATTTTATAATTGCACCGCCTCAAGACTAACCTGGCACAATCTAACCTTCTCCTTATAGTGCGTTATTGAATCTAGCACAAGAGCGCACCCAACAACGCCGTGCTCAGGCCCTAAGCAAGGAATACACAAAGTATGGTAATCTCTATGCGTATTTGTTTCCCACAAGAAATACAATTATTCACTTTTTCTGACATCCGTAAACCACTGAGGCAAGAAAAAACTAAAATATTCCCCAACGGGTACTTAGCCAACTTTGAGTCGGTCTGAAACTCCGGAATCGAAAAATTTCAGAACGCCAACCGGCACTTGCAAAGCTGCTTCTGCATCGGACCATGCGGCAAAAAAGACTGAGGATATGACGTCGGTCATGCGCATTTGTACCCTGACGTCCTGATGTCAGTCAAATGCGCCTTGACCGACGTCAGCCTTATACTTTGATAGTCGGGCCGACCGAGGACAGCGGACTACCCAAGTGTAAGGACTGCAGCAATGTGAGATGAAGAACATCACTTGTAATCCCTGGCGTCTCAAGTGAGCAGTCACCACTGCCATGCATGTGGTAAACACCCTGGGGGCTGTGGCGAGACCAAAGGGCAGAGCTCGAAACTGAAAGCGACTGGCTCCCAGCCGGAAGCGCAGGTGACTTCTGGATTCCCTGTCCATCTTTATGTGGTAGTAAGCATCCTTGAGGTCAATGGAGCACATCCACACTTCTTTTCCCAACAACGGGAGAAAAGATTGCAACGTGACCATTCGGAACTTGGACTTTTGCACATGGGTGTTCAATCGGCAGAGATCCAAAATGGGTCTCAGGTCCCCTGTCCTTTTTCGGCACCAAAAAGAATCTGGATTAGTCCCTAATCCGATTTGGTCTGACTCCTTTTTCTAGCAGCTTTAAAGCCTCTGAAGCTGCAGAATCCCTTTGACTGGGTGGAACATCTGGGATTTTCTTGATTGGAGGGGGAGTTGATGATAAGGGAATGATATATCCTCCGGAAATTATTTGTAGATTCGTGGTCCTGGGTGATACCTTGCCAGGCCTTCAGGTATAGTGAGATGCAACCCCCGCCAGGCCTTCAGGTATAGTGAGATGCAACCCCCGACTGGCTCCATAAACGCGAAGTCAGGACTCCCATCAGGAGTGGCGGTAGGGAAAACCACGAATGGAATCTCGGTCTCCGAGTTACGAGGGCCTCCTCTGCCCCTAGGGCGGTGTCTACCCGAATAACCACCCCCTCCCCTGCCTCTGGAGGGGGACTCACCTTGTGCATTGGGAAAAACTCCGATTTCTTGAACCACATCTTCCCATCCCTCTGGGCCTTGGTGTAAGGCCTAGAGGGAAGGGAAACACAGACTCCTACGGCAGACAAGAGTTTTTCCCTCTTGCTCGCACCTAGTGAGAGTGCATTTCACCTTGGTTCCGAACAAAAAGAGGACCATCAAATGGGGGGGGGGGTGTCGGTGAATGTAGACTTGAAGGCCTCCACGAAATGACAAAGGTGCATCCAGGCAAGTCTCCCAAGAGCGACTCCTGAACTTGCTGCCCTACTCGCTCCCTCGGCTGCATGAGAGATCAGCCTCATGGAGGAGTTCGCAACAGAACTGAGGGTAGATATCTGAGCGTTGACTGAGCCACCGCCTCAGAAATGTTACCCATTAGAGTATCTCCAAGCTCCTTTAGGAGATCTCTCTGGAGCAGTGTAAAGTGTGATAAGTAATTCAGTGACTTCAAAGTAAAGTCCGCTGAAGAAAACATGCGCTTCCCTTACCGGTCCACAGTCCTAGACTCCTTGTTAGGGGGATGGACGGTGGAAGAAGTCTCAGCCAATTCCTTCTTGGTGGCCGCTGCCACCACCATGGCATCCACAAGGACTCCCTTGGATAGAAATTCCTCATCAGAAGGGGCAGACAAATTTATTGCGTCTCCTGGGGACTGGTTCCACAGAGTCAGGGGTTTCCCCACACCCTTCAACAAACCAGATCCAGAAGCTCAAAGGCTGGAGACACCCAGGAGGCAGAGGGCTGAGCACCAAAGGCCTTCAGGAACACAGACTCCTCTTCGGAAGGGGCTTTGGATGGCCAGTCACCTCTTTGCTTCAAAATCTCTAGGATGTCAGAGAAAGAAACATCCTCAGAGGAGGACTTAGGGGACCCCTCCTATTCCTCGAGGTCGGTGTCCGACGTGAGACACTCATCTTGGGAATCTATGTGCTTCCTCTTGCACGTTCTCTTTCTGGGTGGCTCCTCAGGCAAAAACTGAGGGGCCCTCAGAAATATGGGGACCACTCGTGGGGGTACCCTGAGGCCTTGGGGCTCCGCTGTCAAGAGATAGAGGGCGATCAGAGACCTGCACCGGTGCTGTAGGGGACAGAGTGACCGAACCGTATGATTCCGCTGACGACCTGGCCAGCATGCTCCGCACGGCCACAAAAGCTGGTCCTCCCGGGTCCAAAGATCGACCAGCCATGGAAGACCTCAGATCAGAAGGGACCAGGTCCAAAGCCAAGACAGGAGTCAGGCTTCCCCGCGCTGAAGCACAGAGGGGGAAACTAGGAGCCGAGAGGTGTCCCGAAGCCTCCCCCTCGGGTACGACCAAGGAATCCTGAGTCCTGAACCCTGTGGATGGCACTGACGGGGTCAGAACAGACATTTGAACCGATAAGCCAGGAAGGGTTGTTGGAACCGACCTAGGGACATCAAATGGAGCCGAGCACTCTGGCTGCAAAAGCGGAGATGCGCTCAGAGGAGGAAGTATCGATGTAGGTAGAGGGACCAGCTCCGGAGCAGACTGGGTCGGAGCCGAAAACAATTTAGCCAGTACCGGTAACTGAAGAAGTTTCTGCACCACTCTATCAATGTCCACATCCAATAAGGTCCTGGAGGATTTAGAGGATAGAGGAGATCGAGACCTCCCTCTCTGAAGGAGACCTGCGAGAAGGAGATACCGGCCTAATGCTAGGCGACCGGCTCAGAGAGAATAGGAGCCAAAGCAGGTTCCATAGAAACTGACACTTCCTGCAGCCCCGAGGACAATGGAGCCGAGGATGCCATTGAATATTTAGCCATTTTCTCCGGCAGCTCCGAGGATACTGATGGAGCCGGGGATCGCTTTTTAGCCTTAGAAGATTTAGCTTTTGATGGAGGAGACAAAGCTGGAAGCACTCTCCAAACCCTCCTCGGAGGGTTTTAGAAGTCTCTTCAAAAACAATTTGTTCTTCCTTTCCTGAAGAACACGCGGGCTAAAAGCATGACAAAAACTACACTATTCCTGGAGGTGAATCGCTCCCATACAGTACACACAAATAAAGTGTCTCCATCAGTGATAGACATCTTATAACTGCACTTCGTGCACTTCTTAAAGCCTGAGGGCTTATGCTCCTTAGTATCTTTAGACATAGTCACTACAAAAACTGAGTCACTAACCCAACAACCAGACCAACGGTCAACCAGTCACAAGCGTGGGAACAGAACAAACAAGACAGTACACCTTCAAGACCTCCAACTTAAACGGTCCTAGAACACAAGGTAAAGAGGGAGGACTAGTTCCTCTAAATTAAATGGTCTTAGCCCAAGGGAAGTTAAGTTAGCACACAAAAAAAAGCGAGGGGACAGACTAGGTCCTCTGACTGAAACGGGCCTAGCCCATTGGAAAGAGCTAGTGGGATACCACAAGAAAAGTACAGTTTTGTACCTACCATAAATGTAGATGTCCGAATTGGATAGCATCTGCAGTCATAACAACTGGGTTGTCCTGTCGTCAGGCAGCCCTTCAGTCGGCCGGATTCCAAAGTCCGGGTCCGGCTTCGGCTGATGTCGCACTTCACCCGACGCCATCTCTGTTGGTCTTCGGGTATAAAAGCATCAGCCGACGCCATTTTCTTCAGTGTTTCTTGCCCCAGATGCCAGAAGCCCTATAGAAGGCTAAAAATTTTGGATAGATGCCAATGTTTCCAAAAGATAGAGGTAAACACAAAAATAAGCATGTATGTACATAAATACAAACAAATACACCATGAAAGAAATCCCCCCCACTAGCTAGCTATTAGAAGGGTAAACACCCTAGGAGTACCACAGAGGGGAAGGAGGGAGGGTAATCGTGACTGCAGATGCTATCCAATTGACATCTACATTTATGGTAGGTACAAAACTGTACTATGTCCTTCATGGATGCATCTGCAGTCATAACAACTGGGTAGAATACCATAGCCAACTAGGGGAGGAGGATAAAAGTAAATTATGGTGCGTTTAGGATCCCTTGCAGAACAGCAGTGGCAAACCCTGCTCGGGATCTGGAATATAGAGGTAAATTATAATGCTTGGCAAATGTATGCACGGAGGTCCAAGTAGCCGCCTCAATAATGTCTTTGGTAGCCACCGTGAAGAAGGCTGTGGTAGTGGCTGTTGCCCTTGTAGAATGAGGTCTTATGTTCTGTGGAATTGGCTTTCCATGGAAGGAGTAGCAGAATCGTATGCAATTTCCTATCCATTTGGAGATTGTCTGTTTGGAAATAGCTTTTCCTTCCCTTCCTGTTGCATAGGCTACGAAAAGTTGGTCAGTCTTTCTGCTATTTTTGTTCTGTCCAAGTAGTAGCGTAGCTGTCTATGTACATCCAAGGTATGCAGTATTCTTTCCCTCTGTTTTGTGGGTTGGGAAAGAAGGTAGGCAGGTGGATTGCCTGGTTTAAAGACACTCTGGATACCACCTTAGGCATAAATGTAGGATTAGTCCTCATGGACACTATCTTGGTGGAAGATTAGAAAGGGTTGCACTGCCATTAAGGCCTGTAGTTCTGAAACCCTCCTTGCTGAAGTAATTGCCAGTAGGAAAGCAGTTTTCCATGACAGGTGTTGTAGGTCTGCTGTTGCTGCTGGTTCAAAAGGTGATAGTGTCAATTTTTCTAGCACAAAGTTCAAGTCCCAAGCTGGCAATGGTGGTTTCCTTGGAGGTTTTACATTCTTGATTTCTCTGAGGAACTGCCTGAGCAAAGGGTGTGAAAAAACAGGTGGATCAAAGCTGTATTCTGCTGAAATAGCTGATGCATGAATCTTGGAGTAGGACAGGCCTGAATGAAGTAGTTCGGCCAGATACTCCAGAATGTTAGGCATATCTATGTTTGATACATCTTTTCCTCTTTCAGAACTCCAAATGACAAACCTTTTCCATTTCCCAGCATAATTCCTTCTAGTTGAAGGCCTGCGTGCTTCAAGAATAATGTCTAACTCTTTGTGAAAGTTCTGTATTAGCAGCTGCTATGTGATGTTCCATGCAGTCAGTTGCAGCGTTTTTAGGTTTGGATGCATGGTGCTGAAGTTGTTCTGAGTTAGCATCAAAGGCATCAGGAATTGGCCACATATTGTTCGAGACATGCTCCTCAGTAGTGGGTACCAATGCTGTCTTGGCCAGTTTGGAGCTATCAGGATTATCCTTGGACGCTCCTCCTTGATTTTAGTAGTTCTTTGTGTATCAAGGGAAGAGGTGGGAATGCATATGCTGTTAGGCCTTTTCAGCTGAAGGAGAGCGAGTCCACTTTCCATGCTAGTGGGTGGAATGTCCTTGTGCAGAATTTTTGAGCTGGTGATTGAGAGGTGATGCTAATAGGTCTATCTGAGGCATTCCCATTTCTTCGAGATGGTCTTGAAGATATTCGGGTGCAGCTGCCATTCGTGGGCATCCGATGTGGTCCTGCTTAACATATCTGCTAGAGAGTTTTCTTTTCCTGGCACAAATATTGCCTGTAACTGGATGTTGTAGCTGAGTGCCAGGGTCCACAGCTCCAAAGTCATTCTGCATAGGGTATAAAGATGAGTGCCTTCCTGTTTGTTGATGTACCACATGACTGTGGTGTTGTCTGTCCTTATCATCAAGTGGTCCTCCTTGAGAAATGGTCTGAACTTTTGGATTGCCAGTTTTACTGCCAGCATTTCTTTTAGGTTGATGTGCAGGTGAAGTTGGTCCTGTGTCCACAATCCTTGCACGCATTTGTCCAACATATGCGCCCCATCCTAGGTCTGAAGCATCTGTTGTGATGGTCTGGCTTGCTTGACCCTTGCGAAAGGGCAGGCCTGGGTTTGACTGGCATGCCTGAGCCCACCATAGGAACTCCTGTTTTAAGCATGGTATTAGTGGGATTTCCGTTTCTAGGCTGTGTCTGTGTTGGGACCATAAATTCTTTAGGTACCACTGTAGTTTTCTCATATGTAGTCTGGCAAATGGAACCAAGATTATGCATGATGCCATGAAACCCAAGGCCTGCAGTACCTTTCTTGCTGTTAACTTGTTCAGTTTTGTTAGTGCCAAGAAGTAAAGAGGGAGTTCTTTTGTTTTTCTGTAGTTAGGAATGCCATTTGTCTTACTGTGTCCAATTCGCTCCCAGGAAAGTCCTTGTCTGGGATGGTATCAGTCTTGACTTTTGTAAATTGACTGTGTATCCCAGTGCTTGAAGCAAGTAAATGACCCTTTGTAAATCTGTTGTCAGCTTGCTTTTGTTGTCTCCTTGTATCAGGCAGTCGTCCAGGTATGGATAAATTTGAATTCCCTGTAGTCTGCAATGGGCGATTACTGATGCCAGGCATTTTGTGAATACTCTGGGCAGTAGATAAGCCAAAGGGCAATGCTGAGAATTGATAGTGCTCTGATCCTGCAAGAAATCTGAGGTATCTTCTGCAGATTGGTCGAATGGGGACGTGCAGGTATGCCTCCTTGAGATCTAGAGTTACCAGCCAACACTCCTTGCCCAGCATGGGAAGAAGTTGCTGTAGGGTCAGCATTTTGAATTTTGAGACAATGATGTAAGTATTCAGGGCGGACAGGTCTAGAATTGGTCTCCAACTTTTTTCCTTTCTTGGAACTAGGAATAGTCTGGAGTAGAACCCCTTTCCTTGCTCTGCTGTTGGCACTTTCTCCACAGCTCTCATGTTTGCTAACTCCATTATCTGTTGTAGAGCCTCTGTCTTTTGATTTGGAGGTAGATTTGGCATTCCTCTTTTGTCTGGTAAAGTGTGGAAGTGGAACCGGTAACCTTGATCTATGCCTCTGTTGCTACCTTGCCACTGTCGTCCTCTGTAGGCACCTCCTCTGCTAAATGAAGCCTCCAGTGCATCATAGCCACATTTTAAAGAATGGTTACTAACTTGCTGTATGTTATTTACCATTTCTAATACATATTTCTTATCAAGAGATTCATCAGTGGTTAGTTTTTTAGTTAACTGATCAAGCATAAACTCTTGGTATTGTATCATGTGAAACTGACAGTTTAAAGCTCTAGCTGAGAGAGTAGCTGAAGTGTATACCTTTTTGCCCCATCTGTCTAAAGACCTTGCTTCCCTTTCAGAAGGAATAGGGTTTTTAGCTATGGTCGCGGCTACTGCCTTGGGACCCTGGGATATAGTTTTGGGGTCTGCAAGGGGCTGGGGGTAAAGAATCTGGAGCGGAGCAGACATCATTGAAAGCATCATCCACCACAGAGAGAACAGGAGGTATAGCTAAGGGCCTGTGCTGTGGAAGGTGCAAAAAGGTCCTAAGTCTTTTCCTGGAGTCTGAAAAATCCTGTTGCTGCCATTGGAACTGTTCTCGCATGGCATGCAAGGTTTCCCCAAAGGAGAATTCTTCTGGTGGGGAAGCAGCTGGAATGGAATCTTCGGCATCAGAATCTTCAAAATTGGAGAAAGGAGCCTCTGGCTGGTCAGTTATGTCTGATTCATCAGCAGAATCATCAGAGGACACTGGCTCATGGGGCTCTGCCCTAGGTCTCTTCTCTGGGGGCTGAGAGGCCCTGTCTGGGTGAGATTGAGATCCTCTAATTAATGAAATTAAATCTTCTGCCAAAGTAAGCATTTGAGAACTGGAAGAGGGCCTGGTTGAGGGGGGTTTAACAGGCACTGTTCTAGTAGTCTTGGCTGCTTTAGCTCTGGCGAAGGCCTTAATGGACATGGCTGCTGGAGGCCTAGCAGCACCACGTGCTGGGGCCGACCGACCGACCGGCACTTGCGAACAGCTTCTGCTTCGGGCGCCACGCGGCAAGAAAGACTGAAGAAAATGGCGTCGGCTGATGCTTTTATACCCGAAGACCAACAGAGATGACGTCGGGTGAAGTGCGACATCAGCCGAAGCCGGACCCGGACTTTGGAATCCGGCCGACTGAAGGGCTGCCTGACGACAGGACAACCCAGTTATGACTGCAGATGCATCCATGAAGGACATCATGCTAATACAAGAAAAAACAACTTTTCCACAAAACAGCTCAAAGAAATACACACAAATAGCTATGAAAATAGCTTTTTTTTTTTTTTGCAAAAACTTCTCTGCTATAAAGATGAAGACTACTTAGCCACAGCCAAGAGCGAGACCATGTCTGTACTTAGCCACAGCCAAGAGCGAGACCATGTCTGAGCTACACGAGCAGCAAACGAGATCTGGGGATAGAGAGCAGTGCAGCATGGGATACCATCTTAGCCCAGCCAATTGAAAGGCTTTGAGCTAAAGTATGGCAGAGTTGGAGCCAACATTCAGCTCCGAACCCACGGGTAAGAATGTAGGCGAGATTGGACTATATAACATCCCATGTTAAGGACTACTGATATTTGCATAAACATTCTGCAAAGATAAATCAGCTGCCCGAATACGAAAATATGTGAACATTATTCAGTCTGCAATGAGCTATGACTGGGGCTAGACATTTTGCGAACAATCTTGGAGCTGTAGATAATCCAAAAGGTAAAGCAAAGAATTGACAACCTAACCCAGATGCAGAGAACCTGAGAAACTTCCTGAACGTTGCATCTATGGGAATGTGATAAGTGGTACACTGGACAGAAAAGATGCCCAATTCATGGGAGAAATGAGGGGTAGGCAACAGCATTTTGAATTCTGGTACTTTCACATACAGGTTTAGAAATGAAAGATCTAGTACTAGTGGCATTTTCATTGGTATCAGAAACCCTCTAACAGAAGCCTTTGCCCCTTTATCTTACAGGCACTGGTTCTGTGACTCCTAGGGTGCGTCAGTACTGAAGAACCAGAGGAAGCTGTTCTGTTTAGTTGAAATGGTGAAAGTAAGTTTTTATATCCAGTGCCATCTGTAAAACTTCCTACATCACTTTGAACACCAAAGAGTCTGAGACACTCTTGACAAACGGGTATGTTGAGAACCAAATTCTGCGACAGGGCTGAAGAGAGATAGTCATGGGTGGGCTGAAAAGAGACTGCCATGGGTGAATGCTGGCATAATCATTGTTTAACGTTGGTCTGTCCCTTTTTACAATGTGACTCAGATTTTGAAACATGCTTTGAGGAATGTCCTGCAAGGTGAAGACACTTCCTAGAAACGCAGCCACTTTTGACATATTGAAAGGGTTTGCTTGGTTAATATAACTAGAATTTTTCTGAGGAGTTAAAAAAAAATTAGATTTTGAATATTCACTTCAGTTCTGAATTTGTGTTTGGTCCTGTTGCTCCCAGATTCTCAAACAAAGGGATTCCTTTCCTCCCAAAGCATCTTTCCCCTGCTAAAGAATGACTATAAAAAGGTCAAAGAGTAGAAGATCAGGCAAAGGTCGAATAAACCCATAAACAGAGAAAAAAAAATTTCAGGCTCCAACCTCCACGGCTAAACACCACACAAATTTGACGTAAAAAATAAAAAAGATTAGTGCTTTTGCGGCAACAAAATACTACGTCAGACAATTTCAGAATCTAGTAAACCATCTTCTTGTATAGAAATTTAAAAGTATAAAATTGACCAATCCATGCTACTAAACACGGACTGAAAATGCAATCAATCAGATACCATCAAAAAACAGTATCGTTTACATATTGACATTTCTACAATCGGCCCGGTAGCAATGCATTTTAAGGAATTTACATAATAGTAGCCCAGAGTGGCTACAAGCAACTATATTAGATAGGGTAGAAGGTAATTCATATATGACTGATAAACAAATAAAAAATGCATTAAGAAAGAAAGAGACAATGTTGAATTTAAAGATTCAAGCCCCTAGAGCTCATAAGAATGCACTTGGAAATGTTTGCTCTAATGTAATTAAGTTTTATTGAATTGTTTTATTGTGCAATGAAATAATTAAGGAAGCATAAAAGTATACAAGTGCAAATGTGTGCGAGTGTACTCTGTTAAAGGCTTTTTTTTAGCCGAGGCGCTAGAGAAATTGTGCATTTTAATAAGACAAATAGTTTTGAACT